>NC_057880.1:13775674-14075752 GCF_019740435.1 Gambusia affinis
ACCTGCAGTTAAACAAGATGTCACTAATATTTTACAGCAGGGTTTAAACACAGTTGACATTGTAAGCTGCCTGTAGTATCTTACCTCAAGATTTACCACAATTAGTATATTAGCATGGTTAATATCACTGACCGTAAACATCACACTTTTATTTTGTGTAAAGTTAGCAAAGCCTGACCTTTACTCTCAGATTTTCGTCAACATGGATAACATTTCCTAATCCAGGAGGTTCTATGACAGCAAATACAATGAAGCTGAGAGTCCAGTTCTAAGTTTCACCCCATTTAGAAACTGTTAATCAAGCTTCCCTTCATTCTCCCAACTCAGGTAGAGGATCCCAGTCAGCCCAACGACGAAGGCATCACAGCTTTACACAACGCTGTGTGTGCTGGACACACGGAGATTGTCAAGTTTTTAGTCCAGTTTGGCGTCAACGTTAACGCTGCAGACAGTGATGGCTGGTAGGTTGACCGTCTCTGACTTAGTTGATGTACCGTTAGAAATGATTGTACCTGTTATTTGTACCGTACTTGTATTAACCTGTTTTGATTATTTTGCCCGTCCCCCTTTTTACAGGACCCCTCTTCACTGTGCCGCATCCTGCAACAACGTACAAGTGTGCAAGTTTCTGGTGGAGTCGGGTGCAGCGGTCTTCGCTATGACCTACAGTGACATGCAGACTGCAGCAGATAAATGTGAAGAGATGGAGGAGGGTTACACTCAGTGCTCGCAGTTCCTTTATGGTAAAAGCAGTTTTTTAACATTGTCTGTTACCGCCTTCTTACATGTTGTTGCTTTTTTTTTTGCTCTCTTGACAAAAAAATGCTGCTTGATATGATTTTTTTCTATTTATTTTTGTGTCAACTTGACTTCTCAGGTGTGCAAGAGAAGATGGGAATAATGAACAGAGGTGTGGTCTATGCTTTGTGGGACTACACAGCTGAAAATCCCGATGAGCTGTCTTTCCGCGAGGGAGACTGCATGACCATTGTTCGCAGAGAGGATGAAGATGAGATCGATTGGTGGTGGGCCCGTCTGGGCGACACAGAGGGTTACATTCCTCGTAACCTGCTAGGGGTCAGTTACGAGCCTCTACAATCAATCTTAAAACATAAGAATTGCAATGAAATGTTTGCATTATTGACATGCATGTGTTCCCAAACAGCTCTATCCCAGAATCAAACCAAGACACAGAACCCTGGCTTGAAACTTGTGGATCTCAGCACAGCTCCGCACTGGCAGAAACTGTGGAAAATGTTCACCTCCACACCAAGACTTTAAAAGACGGGGGGGAAGGAAAAGGACCCTGCCGAAATGAAGAAACAAGAATAGACCAACCAATATGAAGGATCAACTGTTTCTGGCACTTTGTTTTATCTACAACTGAGGAATTTTATCTCACTTATTCTTTCCTGGATGTAATTAAGAGACAAAACTTCTGTTGTGTTTTTATGTTCTGTTATTATCCAAAACTACATTTACACTGACAAAATTCCAAATTTCAGTGACAATTCTGTTTTAGTCCTGAAAACAATCCTCTGGAAGTCTTACAAAATATCTCCCTGTATGCTGGTTGCTTTCTAACACGTTTTAGTTTTAATATTGCATGATGTCAAAAAGCAGCTGAGGATGGTATCGATACATTCTGTTACTAAAGCAGTTTTCCTTCTGTAAAATCTGCCTTGAAATATCAGCTGTACCTCTAATGTTTTGGATAAACTCAGAGAGTGAAATGACCAGAGGAGGAAAAGATGGATGAGCTTTGATTGCTTCCTTGCAATTTGTCCTGTGGTCCATGACGCCTAGTGGCCCAGTCGGCTTTTCTGCACTGACACCAGGTTGAGCAGCCATACATGTATCCTTTTCTATTTTCATCACATAAAACCAGTAAAAATCCAGCTATATGAAATGTAGTTATTGTGGAAACTGATGTGATTTTCAAACTAAAGACTTTTGTTGTTTTTTTTTTAACTAAAAAGGAAATGTTAAGGAGTACATGTATATTTTTATTACGCCCATTCCATTATACTATAATAATGCAGGACGATAAGGCTTATACTTTATGCCTTAAGTTCTTGCAAGCACTGTGAGGAAACGTGTATATGGTTAGAATGTGAGTTCAACAGTCCATAGCTGAAAATAAAATCTTAAAAATGATGTAACCGATAAGATCCACAAAGGTAGCTCATCACATATCTGTTGGTGCAGATGTATTTATTTTTGTTACTATCTTCCTTAGCCTTTTCATCACAAACACTATTGTAGTATTTTAAACATTTACAATAAAATACTTTGTACTAATGGCTATTGTCATAAACAACAAATAGTTTTTATCATTTGTCTTCCAATTGATTTTTGTTTGTGTGCTTTACTTTTATTTTGAGTACAAAATGGTTAAATACAGTGCATCTGGAAAGTATTCACAACACTTCCACAGAAGCTGTGTTATGTTATTCTTTTCGCAAACTTCTAGATGTAAATATTTCATTTGGACAATGTGGGAAAAAAAGCTTGAGATTCTTGCAAACTTATTAAAAATAGAAAACCAAGAAATCACATTCACCTGAGTATTTTCAGCTTTTAGCATCAAAATTGATCTCTCCTCATTTTTGAGATGCTTTAACAGATGAAATGGAGTCTTACCAGTGGCAAGCTCAGCTGATGGAACTATACTTGGAAATGCATTAATCTCTATAAATTCCCACAATTGACTTTGGGTCGGAAGTTAAACACCAAGCATGAAATCAAATGAATTGCCAGTAGACTACAGAAGGAGTGTTTTGAGGCACAAATCTGGGGAAGGATTTGGGTGGCAGCATGGGACTGTTGGGGCCAATAAAAGAGGACAAGTTCTAAACAACCAGGCACCTTTGCTTCTAAGATCAACTTAGTCATTAGTAAACCTTACATACATCATTTTTGAAAGAATGTAAGCAAAGTCTGCTGAAGCACACTGCAAAATCAAAATGGAGAGCCATGCACACTAAACACAGAACTCTGGAAAGAGGAAATCCACCCATCAGACCTGTATGATAGTATCAGGACGAAAGTCACTGAACAAAAGCCACATTGAGGTGGCAGCATCATGCTTTAGGAATGTTTTGCAGCAGGAGAAAGTGACTGACTATTCCTCTTGACCTCAGACTGGCCCAGCGGTTCATTTGTCATCAGAACAATGACCCAAAGCACATGTCCAAGATCTCAAAGTAAAGGCTTCAGAGCTACTCTGTGACTGTCCTGCAGGGGCCATGTCAGACTCCAGACTTGAATAGGATTGAACGTCTCTGGGGAGATTTAAAAATATCTGCACAGACATGTTCCTTCCAACCTGAAGAAGAAGAATGGGTGAAACTACCTTAAGATAGGTAAGCTGAGCTAGTGGCATTGAATTCAAACCAACTTGAGGCTGTCATTGCTGTCGAAGGTGAATCAACAAAGTTTTAAGCAAAGGCTAAATCTGATTTTTTTTTTGGGGGGGTTCTCTTTTTGCAAAGAGAAAATAAAAAGTCAAGCTTTTTCCACATTGTAATAAAGGGGTATTTGTGTGAAGAGGTTTGTGGAAGGAGGTTAATTTAATCTGTTTTGAAATAAGGCTGTAACATAAAAGGTGGAAAGCGTGAAGTGCTGTGCATACTTTCCTGATGAACTGTATGTTAGTGCAAATGAGGATTGATGTAAATGTTGCCCTCTGCTGGAAAATACATCTAGTTTCTTTTTCAATATGTCAAAGTCGGAAATCTCCAAACTTTTAACATTCAAAAGGACTTTTCTGCTTTACTTCAAAACTAAACTGAGCCACAAAGCTTGCATGGACCCTAATTAATCAATAAATCTAGATGGGTATTTGACCACTTGATCAGAAAGCTAATTTAAATAAATTCACTGTTTCCCTGCCACAGACTCTGGTTTCGGCATTTCTTGCAAATTTTTAATGGAGTTACATCAGAAGAGTAAATGTACCTTGGTTTATTATTGTTCATATAAAAGCTTATTCAAAAATAAGCTTTTATATGTTTATACAGGCTGAAGTTTTTTCTTTTTTTTTACTGGACATAATACCAACTGCTCTTAGCGGGTGGCAGCATAGGACTGCTGGGGCCGATACCAGAGGACATATTCTAAACAACCAGGCACCTTTGCTTCTAAGATCAACTTAGTCATTAGTAAACCTTACATACATCATTTTTGAAAGAATGTAAGCAAAGTCTGCTGAAGCACACTGCAAAATCTAAATGGAGAGCCATGCACACTAAACACAGAAGCCATGTTGCTGAGGTGACAGTACTTTGAAGGTCAATACCTGAACACATTTCTTTGTTGTGTGTGTGTGTGTGTGTGTGTGTGCGCATGCACTCAGTAAAATGACAAAGCGCTGCACCCTGCCATGTAACTAATACTGCATATCTGTAGCATATAAACTTGCTCAGCATTGCTTCTTTGAAGGCAGCTGTTGCCCTGGTAGCTAGCAACGGTGTTGCTCCTTTCTTCATCGTGAGCTTCAACCAACACTCTCAGTGGGGTCCCGTTTGGGTCTGCTTTTTTTTTGGTTAATGGAGCTGGATGCCTAGAACATAATCCGAGCCCTACACAAATCCCTTTCTGAAATGAAAAACAGCCTCACTGCTTGCCCAGGGAATGCTACAAACTCTATTCATTATTAATGTATACGTTCAGAATGGATTAAAAATTCTGTATGTGTGAGAGAAGAAACAGTACGCTTCAAGACAGCTGCCCTTGTGCGCTCTAATGATCAGAGTTTTTGTTGGACTCTGAAGCAAAGCAACGGGGATCAATTCAGGACTTCATGAGGGAACGGAGGACCAGCAGGGTTTACAAGCACACAAGCAAGTGTCTGACTTGTTTATTTGCTGGGAGAATTATGGCGCTAGTTTCCCTCACAGTCACATTTATTCATTTATCTTATTCAGTTATTTATCTTCAAAGAAATATTATATATCTAACAGTCACATTTATTCTATTGGCTATTAGGTTACAACCTTTACATTACCCGAGGGATGCGGCAGACGAGGAGCCGCAGGTTTCATCCACATGGCTTTAGATGAATGAGTCACACAAAAGCTACCAGACCCTGAAACAGCAAGAGTGAACTTGGAATTATCTTTTGAGCACATATTAGTCCCTCGAACGCTGAAAAAGCAGTTAACCTTTAATTTGTTGTCAACAAACTCACAATTCAATTGTCTTTTAAAACCTTTGTATTTATTTTCCTGTCTGCTTTGGCCTCAGGGAACCAGAAATGATGGTGTAGCTATTCCCCAGAACCACTTATTATCCGTTTGAAAATTCTGACTCATAACTCAGCAGCTTTAATGTTGCTATGAGGAAATACCACCAGGAGGTAGTAAGATGACATCATATAGTTATGAATTTGCATGCCCTTTCATATGGAATGGGTATAATATTGTTCTGTGAAAACTAAAATGCAAGAATTTATGGTGTAATATTGTGAAGCTGAATAATATCAGTATTTTCTTGAAAATACAGAAAGGGAAATGTCTGACTCCACCACGTCAATTTACTGGCCTCCCCACTGAAACATAATGTGTTTTTTTTTTTTTTTCATTTTTTTATAAATATACTGAATTCCGTGTTAGTCCAGCTCTCCATTATAAACATATGACAGCTGCTCAGTAAAACTGTTTAAATTTTGTTAAAGAGCTCAGTTGCAGTTTGCCTCGCCAAGGTTATCAGTCCCCTTCATCTGCCAAACCACTTTAAAAACTTTTTGGAGGCCTCCTTGATCTCAAATTGCAAATCTGAAAAAACTACATTGAAGCCATAACTACACTAAACAAAGATTCTTTCAAACGCACTTGATTCTGTTTGTGAAAGAACAAAAACAAGATTTTTTGGCTCATCTCTCACAAGAAAGGAACATTGCATCATGAGAACTATAGTCCACCTAGGGCTCACTTATTTCACACTGACTGAATTACTTTAAAACACAGTTTGTGATCTCTGAATTCTTTACTAAACTAATTTGAATTTTTTTTTTTTTTACTTTCTCAAAAATAGCTTCTATCTCGTGAATTCAAAAAGAATTCATCACTGAACTGTCACTGAAGTAAATCTCATTTTAGTTAAAATAGACCACAATAATAGCTACTAGTAGTAGTCAATTTGACTAGTCAAAGATTACTACTTCCAGAGTTTGAAATTTTCAAACACACTAAAATACTCCTAAATGGAATGAGTGAATGCGTTCCGTTTAATTGCATAGATTAAATGCATTAATCTATGTAATTCTCAAAGTGAACGCTAGGGGTCAGTGTCTCACCACTAGCGGGGATAGGCTGCGTCCACCTTTATCACTTTTACCTCAACTCGCTGCGCTTCCTGGACCTGGTAATATTACCTTGGAAAGTGGGCTAGTAACCCATCAGGTTTCACATCAGGTTTCCCATCAACAATGAAACATATCGTTTCATTGTTGAGAACAGGAAAAATAAAGGGCTTCAGAGGTTAATGGAAAGAAAGTGGAAAAGAGGGCGGGCCACCTGATGACGGTAGCCGAGCAGAGGAGCTGTTGGGTATTAGTCGCTGTTTGAGAGAGAGCGGCTAAAGTCCACTTGGATTATGACAAGCTGGAAACTGATACATCCATTTTCTCGAGGAATCAGGACACGAATTTAGGTAAGATAGACTAAATCTTACACGAAAATAGTCTTATTCGGGTTGGTTCTGGTGTATTGTGGTACTTTAATTGTTACTCTGACAATTTCCTATCATGCTCAAATTCTAGACACATTATAGTCATGTTTTTTTTCTTTTACTTTCTTTATTTTCTTTTTTCCAAATAACATATAGGCTATTCTCTTGAAACGATGTGGAACAAGTATTTTATCTTGAGGGATATTAAATTGACATAGGGTGACACCTCACTATATTCCCCGCAGTGTGTTTAAATTGCTTGTCTGTATAATGAAAACATCCATTGACCCTTTGTGTCTCTCTCTGCATGACTGCGGTATTAAGTAATCTAGACTTTTCAGGAGTGAGTTTTAGTAATTGTACATTTCCCAGACCTATCTACCACATGTGAAGGAGACAGCTGAGAGCGTGCACTGTAAACACACAAGGTGCAGGAGGAGCATAGATCTTTCAAAGTGTGTTACCCAGTCATCATCTGGACAGTGTCTTACATGCCAGCTAGCAATTAAGCTCCCAGAGTAGACCATGTAAACCAACTAACCTCCGTTATCTACTCTTTAATGGAGATTCTTGGCTTGATTGATCAGCATGATAACAATTATAGAGCTGGTTTCCAACTCTTTTGTTATCTAGATGTTTGTTTGGACTCTTTCAGAGAGTCTTTGATCTGATCTTTAAGTTCTGAGTGAGTCAATATCCTGCAGTTTCTTTTTATTAGGAGTCCAAAGGGCCAGACCTGACAAACATTGATGATAACAGGAAGGCTAAAATAAATTCTTACTGTAAAAAACATCTAGTTTCAAGTAGGAGTAGGTCATCTGGCAACATGGCCACTTGTAAGCATGGTAATCAATCAATCAATCAATCAATCAAACTTTATTTGTATAGCACATTTCAGCAGCAAGGCATTTCAAAGTGCTTTACATCAAATCAAACACAAAAACACAATGCAACATAGAATCAACAATAAAAACACAACATCAAGTCAGATTCCGTCAATAAATTTGCAATTGATTACGTTTCAAATACAACTCTAAACAGGGCCCACATGAGATTTTAATACTGTGATATCCTTAACTAATTTTGGGGTATTTAAACACACAAACAACTTAAATATGTAACATAATCTAAAAATATTTTTAAAAGACGGAAGGGACAACTATTAATTCTTCAGCTACAGTAATATATTTATTGTTTTTTAAATAATGTAACTTAAAACATATTATTGTTTGTTCTTTTCATTCGTAGACCAGGCACCAGAATAAAATTAGAATATTCACTTCCTAAAATTAGATGTACTTCTTTGCAAAAGCTTGTGTATTGTCAGAGTATTATGCCTCTTGGTTTTCCTGCTCTCTACAGCTTATATTAGATAATTAATTAGTCAAGCTGTCTGCTCAGATTGCAAATCTGCAGTTGTGTACTTGTTAGCCATGCTGCTCTATCTTATTTGTTGTATTTTTTTAAATTTTTTTTAAAGCAACATTAAATAATTTTTAGAGCAATGTTCTTTCTGGTGAAGATATTTTATATTTCTCCAGCTCTCTACTTCAAAATTATTAGAAAGTCCACATAGGTGCACACAGTGCAACGTTTGTCAATAATTACTACTCTAAATTTCCGACCAGAATGTTTGCCATTGCAGCAAGAGTAAAATTATGTAATTTTGCTCTTGCAGCGTTGGGAAAGAGCATTCTGGTGAAGTATGTATGATGTTTCACATGTGACATTTCGTAAATTCAAATTCAGTCAAATTCAATATCCTTACGTATAGAAATTTAAGCACACTACAAATAAATTAATAACAATGAGTTGTTGTGGTTTGATCAGGCCTCATTTCATAATAGTCAGAGGACCCAAACTGGGATCAGAACTCCAATCAATGAGAATAGGATGAGGAATAAAATCTTTAGTTATTTGCACTGTTGGCTGTCAGCAGAAAATCCTGGACTCCCACACATGTTCTCCATGAGCAGGCGGGGGTCCTCTTCGGGTACTCCAGCTTCCTCCCACCGTCCAGAAACATTTTGGGCTTACTGTTTTCTCCAGGCTGTCCTTAGGAATTACATGATGACATGAATGATAATGGGGTAAAAACCATTAATAAAGGGATGGATATGAGCATTTTTAGGACTCTTTATCCTCACCAATTTAGCAAAAGTACTTAATAACCTAGCGAATAAACATTTATTCAAGCAAATGGCTGTGAAAAGATTTGTTGAGAAATGTGAAACGAAAATAGGATGGGGTGAAATGTCAACATGTATGTGAGTGATCAGCACAAGGGGGGAATGAACCTGGAGTCATCTGGGCTGTTTCAAAATAAAAGGATGGTGCTTATTAACGCAAAAACAACCAAGTCTGCATGTGTTCATTTTAGTATTTTTGCAAGTAAATAATTAGGGACCCTAATGCACCCTTTTGCTGTTTTAGCTTTTTCTTTAGCTATAAATCATATCTGTAATACCTGACTATAAGATTATTATATTCACAGAAGATGCAAGTCCCTGTATGCCCTCAGAAATGATGAATTTAAGGCCAGCGACTCTTGATGGGTTTTTAGGCTGACATCACACCTGAAATAGAAAGAGGAGATTATTTCTGTTATATAAAACAGGAATAATCTTTTCTAAACAAATGATGGCAAACAGCATCTCAGTGACAAAGCTTTGTCTTCAGCTAACCCTCTGTATCAGAATAACTCTAGTGTTGGAGATGGATGTACAGAGCTCAGTGTTTTATTCACCACTGCGCCTGTGAAACATGTAAAGCTGCAGAATTGTGAACAAATACAGTTCAGTTCTGCTGGTTTTTAAGCCGTCTATCTATTGGTTGAAGCACAGCTCAGAAACTGTGACTGTAATCTTTTCTTTGCATTGTCACTCAGGCACATTCATGTACGCTGAGAAATTCAGCTTTATATGTTCTTCAGGATAAGTGGTGTCTGTTAAGGGAGCTGTCACCACCGTCCTCCGCTGTTCAAGTCCATTGACGCTTTATGGTTGCTTGACAAAATCATTTCTGTGAATGAATGTCGCAGGACAGAGAGCATGTTGGGGGCTGAGATCAGCAGGTCGACAGATTAGAAAGGTCATCTGGCTCCATGTTTTTTCACACTTTTGGCTTATTGCTTGGTTGCCAGTCTTCAAATTAAAGTTTCCTAAACTGTTGAGATGAAATCAGAAATATTTAACCATAGAGAGTGGTGAAAATGGAGTAATTGCTCTCTGCAATTTTATTTCCCGTTTTCTCTTTTCTGTTATATTCATATTTCATTTACCCATAAAGCACTGCTCTTCCTTATCAGGACCACTATAGGAGGTTGATTGCCTGACTGCTTATAGATCAAGACAATCTGTTTTCACTGAGTCCATGAGGTAAGTGAATGATGAATAAAAGTGTCCCTGAATGCAACTCCTTTTGTTTCCTTGTTGTTGGCTTATTTTAGATGATGCTCACACAAGATTGAGAAATCTTACAAATCGTTACAGCTGACATCCATTGGGGGGATTTATGGCTGGAGTAACTGCTCCTCTGCAGAGTAAAATTGTAACATTAGTGAAATTGGAATCGTTCCCAAATGCAAAAACTCATGAAAAGCAGCCGTACTTTGGTAGATTAAGTTTGACATTCCACTTTTCTTCTTCTTAGGGGACCATAAGAAATCTAAAAGTCACATTTTTGAAGCCATCGACTTGGGTTTCATTTCCCGTCGGTTGTAAATTAACATACTTTTGCAGAGATCAATAAGCCGCACTGTAACGTCTGAGTTGATTTAATTTTTACTTCAGACATTCTGTGTTTATTACTCTAAGACATCTAAAACTTGAGGGTCCGCTGGTTTAAATGATTCTTTCTAGTGCCAATTATTAAAGCCGCTGAGCTTTTTATTACTTAAGATATTTTACATGTGGTGTTTGTTTTTCTTTGCAAAGCCGCCACAAACCCAAAGTGGAAGTTTTGCAAAGTGGGGAGACAATAAAATGGCAACATATGCAAACAGAGCCAGTGTGTTTTTGAGTACATGATTTAAATTAATTTCCTGTTATTTTATTGTTTTGCATTGCTGCCTTTTAGGTTCCCTTGGCAGTTAGTTTCACACAGTAACGCTGTCAAAACAGTACTGGATAAATGATTTACATTGCAAATAGAGCATTTACAAAATTGCAGTTGCAAAGAACTGCTTTGGCATCTGGTTGGATGTAATCTTTTAAGTACTGCGCATCAACACTCTGCATCCTAAGAACCTTTTTCAACTGGCTTTGGTGCACACACCATCATTATAATCAGCAATAGTCTCACAATGAAATGTTTTCCTGACATCATACAATCCTAATTGCAAATTCAGTAGCGAATCAAATGTTAATAATGTTGAGTATAGCTATGTTTTTTTTTTTTCTTTTTAGATTCTTACTGCATAAAAACATGAAAGTGTTTTAATATTTAAATAAACACTCCAAATAAATACAGATAACATGATATGACTGCTTCTATTTAGAACAGAAAATATTGCTGCACAAAAACATCATAATTATCACAGCTTTAATGTCTTTACCATATGTTTTTAACCTCGAGTTAATATTGAAAATAGAAATCTGCTAAAATTAGTCCAGTCAGACAACTCCAGTGTAAGTATATATTTAATAGTTATCATAATGTCTACACTGGTCTCATCAATCTGTGGCCATGGTGCTGGGAGTGATGAGAACCCGTCAAAACACCTGAACATATCTTCTGCATGTCAGGAGGTGAGGATCTCTGACCTTTAAGCCCAGGAGAGGGGGATGGAGAACCAAGCAGAATTTGAAAGCAGCAGCAGGTCTTGCTTGCAGCCAAACTGGTCTGGTCAGACTTGTAAGGTATGGTTCCTGTGTTCTGCAGAGGGTGTTAAACATCACATGTAAAGGAGGAACAGAACTCACTTGCTTTATTTGGCATTTGTCGAATAAACGTGTCTTTTGGGTGGTTGCATGATATAACATCAGTATTGACATCGGTATCAGTTAATGTACTGGTCTGTTTAACTGAAGCAGAGAAGCTATTCCAGTGGTTAAATCTTTATTTCACGGGTTATGACAATATATGTAACGTTGATCAATGTTGGTTATCGGCCATAACAGCAATATTGGATATTGATAGCAGCCTAAATTTTTCCTAGCTTAAAACAGGGAATATTATAACTTAACTGTCATTCTGGTCTAATAAACTGATATTAACTTGGTAATTTGTTAGGCTTAATGTTTGGAACAAGTCTTTACGGTTTGAGTATCACAGATGCTGTCATAGTTTACCATCTGTAGTTAATTGTTTTTAGGTTTTGTGGCACTTGTTATGTTTAGTCAGTTTGTTACATTTACTCAGACATTAAATCAGCATGAAGAGAAGGGGTGAATGTCCCAAGATCGGGAATTGAATCAAAAATGGCTACATTGAAGCATAAATATTTCCCAGGGTCTGAATTTGTATTTTTTTGGAAACTTGCAAGCTAAGTGTAGGAGCCTTCTTTCAGAGACCTTCAGCTAATTCCTACACAATGTTGGTGTGTAAATGAAGGCAGCCAACTTATAAGGAATCCTGATAATCCACCAATCAATACTTTCCCAACAAAGCAGAGAGTTTTCTTCTATAAATATCCGCAGATTGCTGTTGCATCATCATGTGGCTGGCTACTAATCTCTGTTTACTTTGGCTTGTCAAAGAGGTGTTTTAGTTTGACCTTCTGTTAAGAAGAAATGATACATTGCCACAAAAAAAAAAAAAAAAAAAAAAAGCTCCTACCCAAAGACATCACAGGTTTACTCCCTGTCCTTTTCTACCTTTGGAAGTGATGTTTCTTGTTTAGGAATGTGATTACGAAACTTTTTTCCAAACCCAGAGTCTGACGGAGCCCATATTTTCTCTTTGTGACAATGTGTATGCTGTGAAAATAAAACACACGTTTCTGATTCTTTGTATTGCTGTCACCATCACAGATATGGTGCATCGCTCTTGCTGCTGCATTATGCAACGTTAAAGCCAGTTGTCATGGTGTTAGCCTTGGAGAACTACAAAGACTTTCTGTAAAGGTGTAGTCACTGCCTCCACTACCAATAGCTTCACTTTTCAACCTGTTATATATTTTTTTCTTTTTGTTTTTCTCATTTTTGATCAAAAGCTTTAATGCTGTGCCAGGTTCCGTGTCTGTGTGGCGTATTAAGCAAAGACTCTGGACTCTCGGCTTGAAGGACTTAGACATGATTTGTTTGATGGAAAGTGCTGAAGAGTGTGGCTGCTTACAGTGGGACCTGGGAGCAGTTAGTATCTCTCTCCTTTACTGCTTAAAAGAGAGGCAGTAAATGAAAGAGAGATATTACCATTATTGCAAATAAGGTTGGACAAGGCTTGCGCTGCTCCTCAGAGTGTGTGCCAGTGTTTTCTCTCTCAGTCAGTGAGGGCACTGGTGCATGGGATACACACAAACAATTCATCCCTTTCCTCCTCTCGCTATCACATCTTCCACTGCTCCTGAAGAGGGTCTTAGAAGCAACATTGGCATTCACATCACAGCACACACACACACACACACAATTCACAAAGATGATCATATTTCACCTTTCATCCACTCGTGGGTTTGTCTCCTCTCAGGTACGTGCGCTGTTGAACTGGTTTCACCTCATATTGATCTAGATTGCTCGTCTCTGCAGCTTAACCCTCAAGTTTAGGGTCAGGATGTTGGCGCATACGTGTCTCTGTTTTCAGTTGTGTTCTTTTTATTAAATTATGAGATTGCTGTTCTCTTAATCAATGCTCTGAGAGTTTGGAGCACATGATGTGTTTTAATTGATCAACTGCACTTCCTGTGTATTTCTTGGAACAACCTATGCATCAGCTCATTTGTTGTGACTGAACCCTGCTGCACCAACTTTTCTTCCTATGTTGCCATTCTCAATCACAGACTATTAACTCCACTGGCTCTGTGTGTGCGTTTTACTATTTCAGGCTTCCTCCCTCCTTGCTGCTGCACACTGAAGGAACCCCACAGTGAAGGAAAAGAGTGACAACCCACCAGTGTTTGTCTGAAGAGGTGAATGTCTTTGTGCACACGTGCGACCTGATGAAGGAGAGTTTCTACCCTAAGAGACGCCCGGCAGAGATGCGGGGAGCTCGCTTCATGGCAGCGATGCTCCTTTTGCTCACTTCGTTGTGTGCAGTGGCGAATGGCTTTCCATTCAGAACGCCTCTGGACCTGGACGTGACTCCACGTGTCACCGTCCTGAGCAGCGGTAAGGATGTCTGCTGAGATTTATATTCACTGTTTTTGCAATCTGAAAATATTCTCCAGAAGAAAGTTTGAGAATATTCTGTGATTTGTATTTTACCGTAGTGTTTCTTAGCTTGAACCAGTGTTACATTTTCTCTGTGTGATAACCTTGTGTAAAAACACCAATGCCGATGTTAACTAATTTATTTCATCTGTTACATTAATATATTGTTATTAGGAACGGACCAGTTACTGGTATGCCACAAATGTCAAAGATTTGACATTCAAATCTTTAATCTTACCATCCCTATGGTTCAAAGTCCTTTTCTATTAAACAATGCAGAAAGTGCCAGAGCGAGCCAGATTTCCTCGGTGTATATGGATCATAGAGTAACAGAGTGCTTCCCTTTACCCACCTGTTGCTCTGCGCCACTCATCACCTGGCATAAAAAGACACTACACATTTTCCTGGCTTACAAAGCATAAAATGTTATCTGTTTGGGGTATCTTTGATTATAGTCTTGGCATAACTAAAGCAGTACTACCCTTCACGCTTATCCAGGCAATCTTGCTTTAAAGCTAGAGTTGGCAAGTTTCAAGTGGCATGACTGTTAAGCAGCTGACTGCAGGCTCTGCCTGAGCTGATAGCCCATCTAATTAACCAGCCGATGTCAGGTTGTGTGCTTTACTCTGGAAAATGAAGATAAGCCTAGAAGTACATTTCTGCACAATAAGAAATAATTGAAAATCATTAAAATAATTGAATGGAGTAGTTTGTGTTTGGTAGCTATGTTACAGTTAGCATGTGTGACTAGCTTCTCATGTAACTTTCATAGTTTTGTGCTGCTGTTAAGAAAAGCTCATGCTCATATATTTTTATTATCATCATTATTATGAGGACCAGGGATGAGGAATATCAAACCATTTCCAATGATTTTAAGTTTGCAACAATTTTCTTATGTCAGAGATGAATGTGAGCAAATGATAACCAAGGGTTTAAGACCATCTAAAATTGACCTAAAAGCTTTAATTTCTTTCTTTGAATAATATTGAATGCCACTTTGGGCTCAGTTAAATAATAAAAAACTTCATGCAAAATGTAAAATTTTAATGTTTTGACCATGTATCTTTAAGATTTCTTTTGCTGCTTCTTTCTTTCACACCTTAAAATGGCTCCATTCTTGTTTGTTTCTTTCCTTCTTTAACCATCTCAGTTATTCACTCCTGTGAATAAACATTGTATCTCTTTCTTTGACAGTGATGTTTTTTTTTTCTCTTCTTGTGCTTACTGGTGATAATTATTTACTTACCTTGTGAGCGATGGCATGTAGCCTGAGGTGTGGTGGAAACACAAGCAGATGTGTGAATTGCTTTCTCTTGGATCTCTGCAGAGCATCCGGGGTGTCTGACTTCGCTGAGAGTAGTCGAGAAGCACCGTAACCATGACAACTGTTGTAGTATGGTGCAAGACGGCGGTATACAATTTTTATCTTAGGACATGTGTAAGGATGTGTGAATC
The DNA here is from genome assembly GCF_019740435.1 of Gambusia affinis. NCBI lineage: Eukaryota > Metazoa > Chordata > Actinopteri > Cyprinodontiformes > Poeciliidae > Gambusia > Gambusia affinis. Next base: position 13,791,106 of record NC_057880.1, read on the forward strand.
GTTATAACAGGAGTTATTTTTTTGATACTCTTTTGAAAATAATGTGACATACAGAGTTTTTCAAGTAGTCCCATTTGTTTCTAAACAGTTTAGAAACAAATATTTCCCATTACTCCTTTTTATTTAAACCCCTCTTGGTGACTTTGTGTAGCTAATTTTTTTTAATTTGTGCTCGTTCAACCTTTCGACCCTCTTAAACAAATTCTATTTAATCCATTCCTCTTGTCTGCTTAGCTCTCTAAGTCAACATAAATATCCTTTTCTGTATTTTTTCCTTGATGTCACCTTAGTTGTTGCTGACTGTTCTTCTTTCACTTTATTATGCTTTTAAACTGATACTGTGCCTTGAAAAAATTATTTATATTTCTCTAACTTTCTTACATTTTGTTGCTTCCCAACCATAAATTTGAATGTGTGTTATTTTAGCCTTTTGTAGCAGATAAACACAAAGCAAACAACTTCAACAGAAGTTGAACCCTGAACCTGCTCTCCCTTACATAACGGCAGACCCTAGATCGATATTAAAATGAGACAGCTGTAACCAAATTCATGTTAGAACGGCCTAGTCAAAATCTAAATAAATCTAATTGAGAATGTGTGAAAGCTACTTTTTACTGTCTTTACATCTGCAAAACTGGCAGCTAAATACCCTGAAGGCGTGCAGCTGTAATTGGAGTGAAGGTGATTTAACAAAATATTCACTCGGACTGGTTGACTACAATGTATTGAAAGTATTATTATGCTTCCACTTGATAACAATGAGTGTTTTGCAATCTGCCATATCAAATCCAATTAAATAGAGTTCAGTGTTTGGCTACAATGTGACAAAACGTGAAACGGTTCAAGGAGTATGATTCTTTTGCCCTTTACTAAAACTGTTTTTTTTCCCCCTGATATCTTCAATACTTATTTTTTCTGCAATCTAAAACCAAGGTTTCCAAACCTGAGTGGTTAGACAAATCATTTGTGCATACAAACATTTCAACTTTACTATTTTTTCTTTAAAAAGAGCACACACAAAAAATTATGTTGGGTGAAAATTTTTTAGGTTTATCAATTTAAATAAATTTTCTAACCATTTGGGTGATGGGGAGATTTTTAAATGGAGAAAAAAACCCCGCAAGAAATCCTCTCCTAATTTAGACCTGTCAGGTGTTGTGATAATTTGCTCTGAGATTCATGTAAAAATCAGAAAGGTGAGCAGTAAACACGTCTGTCAGCAGAGCATGAGCTCGTGCATTGTGCTGTCACGTCACAGTCCAATGCTTTGAAGTTCAGTGAGTGTGTTTGTATGCTTTATGTGTGCGGGCATGTGTGTTTGCGCGCATGTGCGTGTGTGTTTGGGTGAACACAGTGTACTGCGCTGATCAGCTGAAGTCCCTCCAAGTGTTTGCTCAGTAAATAACATCACTGTGGCTCCTCTCTGAGACTGGCTCAAACCTTTTTGTTTCACAACCCGACTCAGACAGCCTTTTCTGCAATGCTCTTGTAAGCCAAAGCTAAAAATGTACTTTTGGGACTTATTATTGTAAAGCAGCCCTGATAAATTTCTCTCTGGTGTGCCATGCTCCCAGTAAGGATGATTTGAGGTTCTTCACTCCTGCTGTCAAGCCCTCACTCAAACAGCATGTTATGCGTCTTAATGCTTGGATTGCTTAGAGGAAAAGTCAGGTTTTTTTTTTTTTCTGTCATAATGCATTGTCTTTTCCCATAATGAGATGCTCATACTGCGTAGGAGAAGTTCTTGTTCTGAAATCCCCCCGAGAACGAGAACTCTTCTTGTTTCTGCTGAGAATAAAGGATAAAAGTAGACACCTGAAGACCCGGGAGCAGCTCGGTTTAGGAAATGACTTCGGCTCAGCCGAACAGAGAGCATTGTGTTTCAGAGCAGCTGATAGGAATCTTAATGACAGCAACCGTGATAACCATGCAATATTCAGAGGGAAGTGAATTGACTGTGGCTGGTGGATTCATGACACATTTCGTTTTGGCTACGTCGCTCTCTGGCAGGCATGAGAAGTAGATTGTCTTTGCATTTATATGGCTTAATTGCCGTCAAAATTACCGCACCTGATCGTAGAAGCTGCTCAGCATCAATCTCTGCGGGTATTTTAATTAGACACGGACTTAGCTGTACAACACAAGCTGCTTCCAAATATTGCTTTGGTTCTCACAGGCTCAGAGATGTCTGTGTGTATTGACACTGGTGTCATGTTTACTCAGGCTAAGTGGACTCTTGATAGATTATATGTTTAGAACTTGCACAACTTTCTGCTGCAAGCGAGTTTCTAACGTCTGTTGTTAGTGTCTGCGTGTGGACACACATTGGACTGAATGTCTTCATGTGACATCATTATTATCTTGGACTGTCAAGCAGATCCATCCAAATATAGCTTGGAAAACCAGAGAGTGACATGCAGCTAAAACCAGGAATTTAGATACCGACAGCACAATTTGTACATGATCTGTAATATCTTTGCTGAAGTTTTTTGATGAAATATTCCCATCGAATGTTATTTTCTTATTTTGCTAAATTTTTTCTTATTTTGCATCAGTTCAACTTTGCACTTTAAACATGACGCCGCCAAACCCGTGCACCACAACTATGTTCTCAGGTTTGCAAGCTTCCCCTCTTTTTCCTTCACATGTAACAATGTTTATCGTTGCCAAACATTTCAACTCCAGGTTAATCAGACCACAGGATGTGTTCCTGAGTGCAATTGCAGGCTTACCAGGCTTTTTATGCTGGTTTTAGCATAATTGATCCTTCCTCTGTGAATGCACTCTCAACTTCAGCCAGCATCTTCACAAGGTCTTTTGGTTACCAGATTTTCAGTCATCCTCGACATTGTAGTCTTGTCGCAAAATAAACTGATTCGGCAGGAAACAGTGTTCTCGTTGAATTGTTTTGTGTGTGACACTGAGTTGATAAGGTGTGCAGTGGCTGCCTTGGTGGTGAAGAAACAGTGCGATATCCCCAGTTATCTCATCAAACTTGCCAGTATTTCAGATTGTGGGAAATGAAGGAATTTGTTACGAAAAACGTAGGAAATCGGTATGCTCAACCATGAAATCTCAACCATCTGCTGACACTTTGTGATGACTCTGTGTGGCTGACATAGTACGCCCAAGTATGAGGGAGCCTTTATAAATGTTGGTGTCTTGAAGATGTTTCAAGTCTTTTTAAGTTTTAAAACGTTAGTTGCAAAAATCTGATTTATAAACTGTACTCAGGAACAATCACACTGAATGGCAATAAAGTGCACTAATGACCACTACCCTCTCAAGTAGAGGGAAGAGCCAGGTTTTCATGTGACCCTGACGGCCTCATTAGTGAAAACAATGACCTCATTAAGCATTTATTGTTTCAAAATGTTCCAAAAGATATTCTGTCACACTGTTTAAAAAGTTAAATGACCCTTTAATGAAATTTCTGATGAGTTGCCAAAGTGAGCGGAGTTTTGCACACACAGTAAAACAGTTCTGCTCACTGGGCTACCAACACTTTTTTCTTAGTAGTACGGAAGAGACACATTCTCCTTTTTAGAGGAATGTGTGAAAATTACTGAAAAATGAGAGCAGACGGGTCAGTTTCTGGTGTCAAGGTATTCCAAGGTGCTAAACAGCCATGTGTCAAAGTTGCTTCGGTCTTTTTGCAGTTCAGTATACTTTTAATGAAATGCCAGGAAATTTCCAGCTGTTTATTGCACTAAGTACTGCTTCACTTTCCCTCCCCCACCTGTTGTTGCACACTGCTAGATGCTCCAACGGTTTTCCCTCACTTACAAGAAAAGCTAATTTGACTGCTTCAAAGTATTTCTATGTGCAACAGACATGACTTGTCATTGAGTGGAAACTGGGGGTGGGAGGAAGCAGGCTGTTTTTGAGCAGCTGCTTACAGGGTGGCTACTAGAGCCTGACTAATTAACCAGCTTTAAATGGTTTGCTATGCTTGTGTTACTGTTAAAAGAGGAAAAAACTGTGAAAATGGTTAATATTGAGATAATTAGCACTTGTAAATATTACTCAAATAACTCTGTGTTTATTCAACAGTTTCGCTAAAGTATATGCATCAGAGTCAAAACAACATTAAATAAATGTTAGCTGTGATTCCAAGCTACGTTTTAAGCCACTGATTAAAAGGTAGCTTGTTAAAACGTGTGCAGTTAAAAAAAAATAGCTGAGATTTGTGTTCAGAATGCTGAGGATGGACAGGAGCAAGGAGGAGTATATCCGTAGGCACCGCTCAGGATGGATAGTTTGGGAACAGAAATATCAAGGTAAAACAGAGTCTGCTTGCACAGAAAGTGAGATATTGGGTATATTTGGAGGAATGTGCTGGAGATTGAACTGCTAGTCAGGTAAGGCCAAAGGAGTGATGAGTGAGGATATGGAGGTGTTTAGCTTGACAGAAGCTAAACACCTCCATATGCAGAGAATATTTGACTGAGCATGTTGGATGAACTCAGATACGATCAGCCTTATATTTTCGTTGGACGCGGCATTTTGGTTGCAGAATAGATTTGGACTTTGTCTTCAAATGTTTGTGCTATTAGTGTAGCACCTTGATTTATAGCCAAGTGATCTGTGTATAAAATTATCCTGACCTTTTCATAGGTTTTGATGAGTGCTGGAAAAATTAATTGGAGAAGATCACACCCAGCAGGCAGAAACTGCCAGACCAAGTAAATGACACTGATTATCTTTTCATCATTACAGCTGCTAGTGGGAGGGATACATTAGACAGCAAGTAAATACTATGTTATTGAAGTTAGTATGTGTGAAGCAGGAAAAATGGGCAAGGGCAAGAGTTTGACAAAGGCCACCTCCCGATGAATCAAACAACTCCATCATAATGTTTCCTAAGCTGCAGCTCAATTAAATGTTGGGCAGCATCTTTCAAATGTAGTCCAAGCAACTACTTTTGTGACAGGGGTTTGGGCAGAGAAGACTGGTCAGGGTGGTTCAATGTAACAAGCAAACTATGTACTTTAAATCAAACTGGTGTTTCTGAGAGAAAGTGCATGAAAGCGCTGGCCCACTCTTTTATTTTATTCACATGTCGTGGATGGCCGAGTGAATCACTTACCTAGAAATGCATGGTTCCAAGATGTGCTATAGGAAGAAAACAAGCCAGCACAGACAGTGTGAGGCTCTGCTGGGCAGCCTTGCGTCCTGCAAGGTCAATGTTACTTACCACCTACATACCACTTACCCGGTGGTAAAAAGTGAGTATGCACTATGCGTGATGCATGGGAGTGCTAAAGTTATGGTGAATAAATTGCTTCGGCATTTTGTGTAACAGCTGTCCATGTGTAAAGCACTGGATAATGCTCTTTTTACTACTTATGATATTACACTATTTTCTTTTAATTCATATTTTATAAATCCGTGACTAAGTCATATTTATACACCTGCACATTGAAAACCACCCCACTTTGGAGTCGCCTACAATGTGTCCGCATACACCTCAGAAGTATGTAGCTGCACAGCTGCACCTACCAAAGCATTGTCGCAAACCATTTACATCCTTTCATGTAAATGGTAACCATTGATGACTGTGGCCTCTTTCAACAGGACAATGCACCCTGCCACAAACCAGCGTCTCTTATCCAGCACTGTTTAATCGCATAACCTCTTCATTTAACGGCAAGGTCCTTCCCTTGGCTCTCTTCACTACATTCTAGATGGTGGGGACATTGTAACTATGGGAAAGAAAGGGACTAAAGAGAAAAATGTAGACGGTTCATATTCAAAATCATCAAGAAAGAAGCTTCAAACACGTTTTTTGAAAGAAAAATAAAAACAAACACATATATTTAACTCAAGTATTTTTCTTCAGATAACTGAATAAAAATGTGAAATTGTAAAGGAAGACAGGAACAGCAACACCTGCTCTGTGATTTTGCATCAACATTCAAAAATCCTGCTGTGGGAAATCCATCATCCAAGATTAAATTCTGCTTTGCCTTTTTTATCCTCATCCTGTCAGATCTGATTGAGAAAGCTCTCTGTCTCTAGGTTTAATATGTCTTACATGACACGTTTGTGGGCAGAACCCTATCAGATTTTACTTTTTTTTTGTTGTTGTTTTTTTTACTTTAATCACCACTCAACAAATATTTTAACTTTCCGTGTACATTATAGCTGAGAAGATGAAAATCTAATGATGGAGAATACCTTTTTCTTCTGGGCTGGGTTATTTTTGAACCTGCATTTGTTCCCATAGAGACAGAGTGTAATCAATAGCCCCAGTGAAAAGTGTTTGTGCTTATGCGTGAAGCTGTACAAAAGTGGCTTTTTCTACCCTACCTATTGTTATTTTACAGAAATGTTCCGCAGAAATAATTGGAGGAATTCCAATTACAATAGAAAGGTTTTGAACGCGTCACTGCTGCAATTTTAGAAGCTCATTCATGAATGGTAAATATTTCTATGCTGCTGATTTCGACTGAGCAAGAGTGGCTTAAAGATGTACTGTAACTTTAGGCTCTTTACCAGACATTATTCCTATTTGCAGAATCAGCGGAAGCAGAGTCACCTTCATTAAAATCTTGTCCTCTTCTCATCTTCTTTTCCTGTCAGGTCTCAAGGGCTGCAGGCGATTTGAGTCTTCTGCAGTTAACTACAGCACAATGCTGCTGGAGGCTGACAGTGAGCGGCTTTACGTGGGAGCCCGTGGGGCCGTATTCGCTCTGAATGCCTCTGACATCTCGGCCAGCTCCGCTCTCTCTGTGAGTTTGTTTATTTGTTGTGTTGCTGCATGTTTTGTGCTCGCATGCCATGTATTTTGTTTTACAGTTTGTACTGGTTTCATTTATGCTCCCTCAGCGCAGGAAACTTATGAAAGAAAACATCCAAAATGTTTCCTTTTGAGGTTGAGGCAAAGCAAACCACTATTATGCTGCAGCCACTTTGATTGCTGCATACATTTGAGAAAAACATTTTAATTTGCACCAACGCCGACCTCAGGTATTAACAAATAGTTATTTTTTGTAAATTTAATTTGTACATAAATCTCAATGCAGTCTTACCAGATAAATAAATATATGTAAAAACCCAATACCTAATGTTTAATTCTGTTGGTCCTTTGGTGTATTTATGTGGAGAATTGACTGAAACACTCTCATAGTCAAGCTGTTGTAAACATATCTAGGACTTGTTATGGCTTTGATATTCCTTGAGGAAACTCATAATAAAAAGAGCAATTAAACTGATGAACATTACACTTCTTGCCATTTATGTGTTGAATGTTTTACTCGGCTACCTCGGGCTATATGAAATGCTACAAATTTGAGTTGTACTTTTAATATCAAGCCAAGAAAAGCCTCTAGGCTTTATAAGATAAGTGTTTCTTAATATTTTATTGGGCCAGAGCCACTAGTATGAACTGTTTTATATGCCAGCCTAAAAAAACTAATACTTGAAGTTATTTTATGACTTTGTCTTGGATTCTTCCACAAAACAATTTGACTCCAATTAGCAAGTGTTGTCTTCCATCTTTTCTGCTTTATGTTTTACCTGTTTTTATGTGTGTGTGGGCGTGTGTGTAGCACTGCATTGCAAGCACTCCTGTGCCTCCATCTCCTTTGTGGCCTTAGCTAAATATCTGTTACATAACATAAAAACAGGTTTGGTTACTCAACAGTAGTCATTTTAGATGCCAGGGTGACAAAAGGAAAATCTATTTCCCATCAATTGTGTGGTAATTTCTTCAATATCCTCAAGTGTTCAATGATGTGGTTTTTTTTCTGTCTTGCTTTATGTTCCTTGGTCTGGTGTAGATCGAGTGGGAGGCCTCCACTGAGCAAAAGCTTCAGTGTGTGCTCAAGGGAAAAGACAATAAGGTTGGCACTTTGTTCTTATTTTAACTCTGTCATTCCTTTTAATTTTTTTAATTCTTTTTACTATAATGATAAAAAAACTACATCTCTCTGCCTCTCTCTTAATTAAAATGCTGGCGAAATCCTTAATTCTTCTGGGGAATAAGGCTATTGCTCCACTTTTACTTTCAAAATGTTTAAAGCACTTCATCACCATATCCCGGTTTTATGTGTCAAAATGTTCAGCACTCTCTAAGCTTCATCCATTCAGCAGTTTCAGCCTTGAGCAAAGGGATGAAATATAATTAGGAACAAAGTTTTGATGTTTTATATTTTACTGTTTATTTGATTATTACTTTTAGAGGTATTTTTTAAAAGCCCATGTAGGGACAAGTGCTGCGAATTAGCTTTTGCTGTTGCACTATGACGTAAACATGGGAAAGCTGTTTTCTTTCAGTTTGTCTATGTTGCTGTATGTCTGTCCCTACCAAATAAACTAATTAAATTAAATTAAAGAACTTTTCTTCCAATTAAGCATTTGAATCAAAGAGTAAATTTATATTTAGTGTAATTCATTCTCTAACAAACCAGCACACATAATATAAATTTTGTTAATGTAAAATGCTTTTATGTTACATCTGATATGTGAATGCACACGTTGTTGCTTGTTCCTTTTATTTTAATTAAGTGTGTTTTTTCTCCTCCTCTTTCAGACAGAGTGTTTTAATCACATCCGCCTCCTGCAGAGGTTTAACTCTACGCACCTGTACATGTGTGGGACTCACGCCTACATGCCCCTCTGTGCATACATTGTATGTCCATGAATACATTTTCTTTCTTCAACAATCCACCACATTTATGTCATATTTCATTTTAAGTTTTAGCTACAAAAATGGGTTTTTGAGTATTTTTTATTTAATTATTTATGTTTTTTAAAAGCTAATGTTTTTGGTTTCAAAATAAAAGTTTTTTTTGTTTTTCCCTTTAGGATGAAAAGAAGTTTGTTATGTCCTCTCAGCCTGAAGAAGGCAAAGATAAGTGTCCTTATGGGCCAATGACAGGTTACACTGCCCTCATTTTAGGTGAGCCACATGAAACATTTCAATTTCATGAAGAATTTGTCTTCAGATTTGGATGACGCAAAACCTTGTTTTTGCTTCAGACCAGCAGATATACACAGCATCCCGGTACGACTTCTGGAGCTTTCCAGATATTCGCCGAAACGCTCCATCTCCCGCTCTGAAGACAGAGAATGCTCCCACACGCTGGCTGAACGGTGAGATCATTTCCTGAAATAGACGCATTTGATCACATTTGGATGGCAAGATTGTGCAAGTGCACCACAATTTTATTTTAAAGTGTTTTGACATCTGGATGGCCCCTAGCAATTTGTTTAACAATGTAGTGTTTTTGGTCTTAATGAGAGAGAGCATGCAGTTAGATTGATTAATAAGTTGATGCAGCAAATTGAGTATTTTAATTTTATTACATCTAAATGGGACACAAATACAAATATGTTAAGCAACTCCATACACCAAAATAGGCAAAAAATGTTTGTAGTCAGTACAGCAGCTTGCAAACTTATTTGCATTAAAACAATAAAGCAATAAACTTACATATTTTTACTGGAATTTTATGTGATAATCCAAAATACTTCATAATCGGGAAGGGGATTGTGTTGTAGAACCAATTTTTTTGGCAATTGCATCTGTATGTACTTGGGGGTGGCGGGATTTTTCACATCTCCAGACTCATGATTTTCCTCTCTTAACTTCATAAAATAAATCTAATCGGATGGAATAGAGAACATCTGTGAAAAGCTATTTTTAGATTTTCCCAAGGATTCCTTGTAGGATTTAAATCTTGAGTACATGAGCCAGTTTAACTAAATCAAAATGATATTTTAGTTTCAGATGTTTAAGGTTGCTTTGATTCTCAAGCCTTTTCCAGCCTGTGATGCATTTTCTACAAGGATTGTATTAAGTTCAATACATCATATCAGTGAAGAAAAGCATCCTCTTATCACGATGCTCCCACCTCCTTGATTCATAGTGCATGGTATGTTCAGCACTGATCTTATCTGACCATAAACATTTCTACATATTTGCTGTCTCCCCTACACACCTCTTGTCAAACTAAGGACACTGCAAACATGGATTTATTTTTGACACTCTTGCAAAAAAGAAAGGATTATTTAGTCTCATATAAAAATCTAATAACATACCATAAATTTTCTTGCCGTAAAATGACAAACAAAATGGGAAAAAGTTTAAGAGGTATGAAAACTTCAGTCAATCAATCGCTTCTTCCTTGCAGAGGCGGACTTTGTGGGTTCAGCTCTTGTCAGGGAGAGTTTGGACAGCAGCAATGGAGACGACGACAAAATCTACTTCTTCTTCACTGAAAAGAGCCATGAACAATCTACAACCTACAGCCACAGCAGGGTTGCTCGTGTGGCCCGAATTTGTAAGGTGAGTGCAAGGTCTTCTGTATTCATCAGGGTAAATGTGTGACGTTTTTAGCTGATGTAACAAACGAGGGGCGGGATGGGAGACGCATTTAGAGTCAAGGAGCGCGGCATAATTACAGGAGCGGACTGGGACTGGGTTGGTGATGAATTAGTTGCAGAGCCAGTGAGGTTTGGAGAGGATGAATGCAGGTGAGACAGGCTGTTTAGCATCTTTCTTTTTAAAATGTGAAGGATTAACATTCGCCACTGCCCTGATTGGCAGTAGCCATCTGTTCCCTTTTATAACCCCGTTGTTCGTCTTTAATGAAGGGAGCTCACTGGGGCTGTTTTTGGAGGTATATTAATCAATCTGTTTTATTATAATAGAAATGCACTAGGATTTCTTGTGCAGAATCAAAAACCTCAGCTCAAAAGAACATTTTTTAAAGATTGTTATCATAAAAGGACGTCTGTAACAGTTGTGTGTGTGGCTTTGACATTTATTATTGATCTGATACCAGGGAATGAAATTCCACAAGGGGGTCATAACCCTATTTTTTTTTGTGCGCCCTCAGTTCTGGATTTCTAGAGGTGTTACCGATATAAAGCATGGCACCTCACACCTACCCTCATCAGTTATAAATGTCTTCCTGACACATTGGCTGTTTTGTAGTCCTCGCCTTACATGACTCTCTTCTCCTCATATGCTCCTCCTTTTTGTCCCTCAGGGAGACCGGGGAGGCCATTTGACTCTCCAGAAGCGATGGACGTCCTTCCTAAAGACAAGACTGACTTGCTCTCTGCCCGAGTACGACTTCCACTTTAACATGCTGCGCAGCATCTTCGTAATGCATGGCCTCACCCCACAGGACACTCTGTTTTACGGCATCTTCGGTTTGGAGTGGTGAGTAGAAAAAAAAAATTCTCTGTTCGGGTTGTGGAGTGGGATGGATGGGGGATTGAGATAGCGGAAGCGGACGAGTGAGACTCAATTGAGAAGCAACAGCCAATACATTGAAGCCTCCGAAGATCTCAGGAGGGGATGAGATAGAAAGAGGGCAGAGAAACTAAGTCCAGAGGGCGTTAGGTCCAAGTGGATTGATGAGCTGAATGTTTACAGATGTTTAGGAAAAGGTTGCACAGATTTTTAGTTGCTTTTGAATGTTGAAAAACGACAGATTTATGTGGCTCACATTGAACAAAAATACAAGGAGATTCTTTTTATTTAGTAAGTTTTAGCACAGAAATTAATATATGGAGGCTAACTGTGGCCACCGCTTGAATTGTTTAAGATAACTAAGTCTGCAGTAAATTTCTGTTTACATCTCTTTGCTATCACTCAAAGAGGAGGCATGTAAAGAGGGCTTCTCCTTGTCCGAAACTCTTTGATAGTTAAAGCACATACGCTGCCTTCAAAGGTTTTCATGCACCTTAAACAGCATGGCAAAACTGCAAAGCTACCAAGGCTCAGTTATACACATGAACTGAGAAGCTGGGAAAGGAGAGCAATAATCAGAGATGCAGCAATGAGGCCTCTGGTAACTATGGAGGAGCTCCAGATGTTTTGCACCTAGCCACAAAACCTGCAGTCTGTCAGAACTGATAGAACTGCTGTTAGAGCTTTTTGGTTTGCAAATCAGTTAGTTTCTCATCATATTTTGTCCATTTTTGTGGAGTTTTCTGGGCTTAAACAGGAACTCAGTTTTTGTTATCACATACTGACAAAGTTATCACTAAGACAAAATTGCACTGAACTTTTGACTTTGAAGATTTTTGTGTGAATCACTACTGCTGCCTCAGGGTGTCTCACCCTAAGGCAGCAACAATGGAAAATGCTATTTTATATCAAAGCAGACAGAGTAAACAAATAACACTCCATACATCTTGATGTTGTTATTTTCTCTTCAGCTCCAATTCTGTCTCTTACCTCCCCTAAACATTGTTGTTGATTCCCGTTCTCAGACCTTTATGATCTAATGAGCTTCATCTCTGTCACCACTCACCCTCTTCCTCCTTATCCTCCTCCTGTTTGTCTCTCTCTATCCTTTGACGAGCCGCGGCCCCGCTGCACCTCTGCTTCTCTTGCCATGGTAACTCCTGGTTTACTAGTGTTATCGTTTGTGACTTGTGCTCTGGTCTTTCTCCCTGTGTCGCTTGACGTACAAAGGAAAAACGTGAAGGCGTCTGCAGTGTGTCGGTTCTCTTTGTCTGAAGTCCAAGAAGCCTTCCGAGGACCCTACATGGAGAGCCAGGATTCCGGCTCCGCCTGGAAGGAATATGTTGGAAAAATCCCTGAGCCACGACCTGGAACTGTAAGCACACATCCACGAGCTTTTACACAGACAGTGATGGCTTTTGAGTTTTATTAAAATTAGAACAAAGCTCATCTTCAACTTGCATTAAATAGGAGTAGTTAGAGAGCATATGAGATCATTTTAAAGTCAAGATGAATTCATTAAGACATTGCACTAAACATGGACTGAAAACCAGGCAAAGAATGAAAATCAGCTTTGAGAGACTCAAACCATTTTTATGGCAATTAACAAAAGGGGAGAGGGGCCAGCGGTCGACTTTGTGGTAGGAGACATTTTCTATTGTGGGTGAATTTCTGCATTTCTTCAGACTTAATTAAACTTTCCCATTAAATGGAAAAAAGAGGAATAATCAAAGGTTTTGGGGTGAGAGCGTGAAAGCCTCTTAGAAAAGTTGGCTGACATCATTTGAACAGAACAAAGCGAACAGAATGCTGCCTCCTCATCCAGGTGCAGTGAGAGCTGAGTCGCCCTCGTGTCAGCGGAAAACGGACGCTGAGCTCACACAGGCTTATTAAAGTCTAAATGAAAACTTGCAGTTTCTCTTGACACAGTCTTCCAAAGGTTTCTATTTTTCTCATGATGTCTGAATTCTCCCCGAGGACCGTCTCACTAATCCTCCTGACATCCTCTCTACCCTCCAGAGCCGGCCTCTATTTAAAGACTGGTTTATTACATATAAGGACAACACTGTCTCTCTCTCTCTCTCTCTCTTTCACTCTCCAAGCACTTTGTTACTTTGTCCTCATCCCCCGTCCATGTCTCTCTTTGGTCTTTCTTTTACTGCAGTGTATTACGGGCAAACTGAGGGCCAAGGGCATGAACGTCTCCACGTCCCTACCTGATGAAGTCCTGGATTTTGTCAGACGGCATCCTCTCATGTCCCATCAGGTCCAGCCTGCAGACAGACGTCCGCTCTTGTTCAGGAGGACGACAGACTACACACATATGGCAGCAACTGTGGTCCAGGGAGTGGACGAGCAAATGTACCATGTTTTATATATGGGCACAGGTGTGTATAAAGCTTCTCGGCAAGCTGACTTTTAGATAAAAACTGGTAACGGAGGGTTTAGAGTCCTTTTAAAAATTAAAAAAAAAAAAAAAAAAACATTGTTTTTTCAGTGAGGGCTGGTGGGAGGATTTGAGCCTGGCACTGTTTCTGCTCTGAATGTTGAATCAGATCATTTTAGAATTGCAAAATGTCCGTTGCGTAGGCTCTTCGAACGCCAGTCTAGAATAACCCTTGGCAAAAATCTGACGTCAGCGCTTTGGAGGATGTTCAGTCAGTTGTTTCAGAAATCACAAATAACAAAAAAACACACCCTTTTGTGTGACAGTCTTTGTAAAACATACAATGAAAATACTAAATTGTTACAAGTGATCATTTTTTCTGAGATTAAGTAGAAAATATAGATTTCCTGAAAACAGATTTTCTGTTGCATCTTCTCTGCCTTGTGTGTCAGCTTCAGTTCATTGAGGGCCCTGATGGTAAAGTAATTGGGATTTTTCAGTGCTGCAAATTAAAACATCTTCTGATCCCATGTTTTATTTTTTGCCAGTGGTTACAGTAGTCATCTGTTAAATCCCACTTATTAAAGAGCTTTTCATTATTTATTCATCAGATCTTGATGTACTCACTTTGAACCTGCTAATAATAATAATAATAATAATAATAATAATAATAATAATAATAATAATAATAATAATACATTTCTTTAAATGTAATGCAGACCCATTTGATAAATTGGAACATTACTTAAAAGTCAATTCATTTCAGAAACTTACTAAGCGATTTCATTATATATTGAAATTACACACAGATGCATGTTTAAGAGCCTATTTTTATCTTAACAGTGATGATTTCACACTCAAAAGTAATGAGAACAATTTTAAAAATAGAATATTACATTTAACCAATAAAACTATATGTACTTTCAAAAACAGAAATGTGCGTTTAGTCAAAAGTATGTTTAATACCCGCTTAAAAGTTTCTGTTTTCAAAATGTACTTTTAATCTGACAAGCAAGCTTCATTGAATATTCTGTGGTATATTCTAATTTATTGAATATGACAGCAGTGGGTTTACTATGTAAAAGCACTAAGGATAATTAATCTGTAAAATAAAATAGTTTTGAGGTGAACGTTGTTAAACTTAAATCCAAAGCTTTTCTCCTTTAATGGTTTTTCAGTGTTGAATATTGAGTCTTTACGTCTCATTCGCTGTTCATCCTCATTTTCAAAAAGGAAAATGTTGTATGAAGTTCAATGATTATATAGGGCCACCCATAAGTTTTCCACATCATCTCAGCTGACTAACATTTTGAAAATGAACTAACTAAACATCCCAAATCTTTTATCTTTGCCATCCAGATGAAGGTTGGCTGCACAAAGCGGTAGCCATCAAAGGTCAGCTGCACATTATCGAAGAGTTGCAGCTGTTTGAAGAACCAGAACCTGTTACCAACGTTCTACTATCTACAGAGCGGGTAGCCAGTCTCACCGCCTTAAATAGTCAAAGTTGAAGATGACTCACTATCTCGTAATACTTAAGTCCTAATTGTTTCCCCCTCAGACGAGTGTGTACGTTAGCTCCCCATCAGGCGTTGTTCAGCTGCCTCTGTCTAACTGCGAGAGATACACTTCCTGCTATGACTGCATATTTTCCCGGGACCCTCACTGTGCCTGGAGCGGAGCCGAGTGTGTGGACGTAATGACCCAGTCGAAAAGGTGAGTGTTGAAATCCGCCAACTTGCGGTTGGATCAGGTGACCCTTCATTGGCCTGATCTCTAACCTGATGTTTCGCTGCGCCCTGTGACAATGTCAGCTCCCAGAACAGTTGCGTAATCAGACTGCTGGCAGAAACTTGACCCTGGCTGTAATCGTAAACACATCATGCAGCTGCATATTTGGAGCGTACCAATTTGTGTGCACATGTAAGCTTTATTGGCAGAAACAACTTGATTCAGGGAATGAGGAAGCTGTGCAGTGCCTTGCAAAATAACTCATTCTCCTTCAACATTTTCTGTACATTTTCAATGTGGCAGTCCAACACAAGATTATTTACAAGTAGGAAGTAGAAGGAGAATGAAATGAAAATCTAAAAAGTGTCCTGTACAAAAATTTGATTTTTTCTGATGCCCATAAATGAAATCAAGTTGGATCAGTTGATTTTAGAAATGATCTAATCAATAAAAACTAACATTCCATCAAACAAACTTGAGCATGCAATTTTTATGGTGGCGCATGGAGATGGCAGCAACATGCTGTGGGGATGGTTGTCTTCAGCAGGATTTGGGAAACTGGTCAAAGCTTACTTCTGAAACTTGTTGGAGACTGACGATGACTTGAGATTAAACGTACAGTCGGAGCTACAGTGGAAGATTTCTGTTCACATGCACTCTCAATCCAATTTGACTGAACTCAAGTTGTTTTCCAAAGAAAAAAAGACAAGACAATCGTGTCTCCAAATGCACAACACTGAGATCTATTCTCTGAAAGACTTGCAGCTGTAAAAGCAGCAAAGGCTGGTCCTGATATCCATGTCTTTTCATTTAACAACTATGTGCTTTTTTTTAACTTTGTGTATCATATAAAAATCTGTTCACAAGGTTGTAATAAAACCATCTGCTACCTTTTATTTTTATATTGTGCTTATTATTATTATTTTCTCTGCCCTTTCACAGATCCTCTTTAATCCAAGACATCCAGCATGGCAGAACGGGGTGTGAGAACACAGGATACGGTATGCAGAAGTCTTATCTGATGCTTATATTAAAAAGTTAGCTTTAAACATCTAGACAGAGGATTAAAAATAGAGAATATGAGGCTCAAAAGATGCACAGTTGTCATCGGATGGCGTGAAGGCCTCTTTGAAAGTTGATTATATGCACAGCGTTGGTAAAATCCTCTCCTCCCTTCTTTAATCACATCTTTGCTGTCTACGGAGAGAAATCTGTTTGATATTCAAGGCAGGCGAATGCCTTCTCCCCATTTATCAATTTTCACTCTGATGAAATGTAGCATCTTCTAACTTCTCATTCTGTCTCTGGATGGGGTAGTCTGATACATCAGCCTGGACCTGCCTCCTCCACCCACTCCTCCTGCTGTCCCCCAAGAACATGGAAGCCCTTTGTGTGGTCCTCACTGTTGTGCTTGCTTACGTGGGCTTCTGCTTGCGGCCAGACCAGAGAGGGAAATACTCTCTGCGCGCCGCAGCCGCAGCGCACCCGAGCAGCAAGCGGAGCAGCCGGTGCAGAAAGCAGCACAGGAACTCCACCCACATGGAGTTGAAGACCGTCTCTAGCCACTGCAATGGCGTCTGTAATGGAGTTTCCAAGCTGCATAACGGAGACATCCAGGACGGAGGCTTTTTGCAGATCGTTCCTGGTGAGGCTCAGACATTAGCAAGTAATGATCCTCCTCCCCCAGCGCCTCCTCTGCCTCCCACGCCGCAGCACACGTCTCCAGAGTGTGACTTCCCCAATGGGCTGTCAGCCACGCTGCCCAGCGTTCTGAGGCGGATGAACGGGAACAGCTACGTGTTGCTGAGGCAGAGCGACTCAGAAAACACTTCGCCGCTCTCCCACTGCTTCTCCGAGGAGCTCAACAGGATCTTGGAGAAGAGGAAGCACACTCAGCTGCTGCCCCGGCCGGATGAGAGTTCAGTGTAGAGACATGCGGCTCTCTTGTTGAATTTGGGCTCTTACCCTGTGCCTGTCGCGTTGACCCCCTCATTGCTATAGCCTAAAGCAATGAAAGTTTCTCATTTCCATAATTTACTTTGGATTATATTTGACAGCTCTGCCTTTTGAGCTAATGAGCCGTTTCTGTCTTCTGAATGACCAAACCTTCTCAGTACACCAGAAATGAAAATGAAACTTCCCAGTGAAGGTCAAAGCACAAAGAAGGAAATAAAATGCAATCTACCTCACCTCTACACTGCCTGGAGTTGATATGCTGTCAAGACCGCAGTCAGCTCTGAGAATCAGTTCTGGAATATTATGGATCCGTGAAGAACGAAGCAGGACACACACTGACTAACCAGCAGTGGCGACACAACGGAATATAAATATCATTGAAGAGGGAAGTTTGACCATAGAGCAGCTAGCAAAGCTTGTTTTTACATGAGCTACTGCACAGATGGGCTATGCATTTTTAAAACATGACATTCACTAATTAGAAATATGGATGTAAGTGGAAATGATGGAATTTCACTATCAGGCTGCCGTTACTGGTGGCCCTTAATGTCTGTCATCTGCTTCTTGAGTAAGTCTGATATGCCGTTGTCAGACTTCACCTTTAACCTCGTTCATTTGCCCTCCTGCACTGTAGCCTTCGTGACTCCAGTTTGTAGCTTATTGCACGGATGGCACAACAAGGGGAATTTTTCCCATCAGCTAATGTTGTGTCTGTCTGTTGGGGCCAGAGACCAGCTGGAGAGACGGCTGAAAAACACTGAGGACAGCGGCATCGTGGGAAACAAGCACAAAGAGAAGCACCAGATGAATTCAGACTGTTTTTAATATTCATTCAGTAAGAAACTATTAGCAAGAAATGGTTGAGATATTCAAGATTTATTAATAATATTGAAGATTAAACAGTTTTTATTTAGCATCTGTGTTTTGATAACATTGACGGTATATTAATGTTTTTGTAATTTATTTATCTGTGAAGGATCAAATTTATATAAGAACCGTAAACTTCCCAGTGTCATGGTATTATAATAAAAAGATTTAAAACAAAACGTACAACAAGCCAAATGTAAATTTAAATCAGTGTTAACATTTTTAAAAAAGAGCTGCCTGGTTTAAACCAGCTGTTTCTGTCCTCCACAGCGTCTCATGTCAGAGGTGCAAGCGATCTGCAGGGGGCGTGTCATGTTGTTTTAGCCGCTTGCGCAGATCTCCATTTTTGCAACAGTTTGCACTCATGTGAGTGGTGTTCACTGAACTTGTAGAGCAGGAAAGTAGTCTGAAAGCTTGTTTGTTTTAGCACATTCTTAGCTGAACATAACGAAGGTTCACTCAAGGTTCAATTTCCCGCTATTCCAACTGACACAAACAGAAATATTTCCAAGCATATGAAGAATTTGTCTTTCTTTTAAGAATGAGAAGATGTAGAAACCTTCTTTCAGATAGCTGGACAGCAGTGCACAGCAGCGGATGGTGGAAAGTCATCGATACATGGCTCTCTGTTACATGCAGCTGGAAGAAAACACACATCCACTTTCTCTAGCATAGCATGAGAGAAAGATTTAGCAGTTCTCTACCTGCTTAAAAACCTTGACAAACCTTGATACTGGTAACCAGCCCTGGTCTTATTTCTTGCATCATTTCTTGCATGTAAAGAAATTACTGCAAAATGCCGTCATGGTAGTAAACTTGTCCGTACTGCTGGCAGATTTAGGTTTAAATAATGTTTTTATTTTACCTATGTTTTTGTCAGACTGGATGTAATATTAATAAGTTACAGTGACCCAAAAAGCTACTCAGTAGCTATAAGAAGGTTTGATATAGTCGATAAAAATGACTACAGAGAAGGATGTAAATAATTTTGAACATGCCATTTTTACTAAAATAGAAATACAACTTTTTTTCAAAACAGATTCCTTCTATATTCCTTTGTTACCTCTTAAGAGACCCCTATCATTTGCTATGAAAAACGCATTTCTTGGTTGAATAAAAATCATTGTTAAACTAAATCTGCTAAACTAAATTACTAAGCTAAACCATTGAATCAATACTGTTGAATGGTATTCAATGGTTATGAATACAATTGGGCTTAAATATGTTTGCTAACACAGTCAGACATTGTAATTATTGTAATATGTGAAGTTCTTGACATGATAAAAGGTTTGTTTTTAAACCTAAACTCATGTTTTTGCCCCTGTTATTTGTAAAATGTTTCACTATTATAAACTCTACTAAAGAAAAATACTGTAGTGTTCTATTGCATCGAGGAAAGCTCAGTTGGCATGGAGTTAAGCTCTGATGGAAAACTCGACAGTATTATTCTATTAGTCTATTATTCTTGTTCATTGGACACTGATGTAAAACACGGGCAAAGGATGTTTCTGCCTTTTCGTTCCTCCCCAGTGCAACGATGCATGTTGTAGCTATGTTTGCAGGACGCTGTTTGACACAGTGAACCCAAAGGAAGCCCAGCGACCGAACCGAGCCTGAACGCAGCACCGAGGCACGCCTAGCACGAGAAAGCAGCGCAGAGAGCGACAAACTGCAGAGCACCGAAGCAGCCAAGGTTCATAGTTCTGCTATCTCACCAGCTCATCTCCCACTCAGGGCGCTCTGCCAGACAAGCACTTAGAAATATGGGCTGAGGAATTAAGAGCCGATGATCACAGCAAACAGTGAGAGCAAAATGTTTCTTGAACTGCGCCGCATCAACAGCTTGTTGCTGATGTCTGCTTCAAACTAACTCCTTTATCAATAAGGACAAAATCACAGCCTAACACTCTTAGTGATAAAATATAATGAACTCTGGCGTTTCATTTCTAGAAGCAGATTAGATTTAGTTTAAGTTATGACTCAGATAATGCACCTCAGCTCTGTTGATCAATGGAAAGATTAAAGCATTGTGGATCGTGACACAGATATGGTCATTATCCCATTCGGTCTCTCCAGTTTTGTTTTCCTTCTCTCTCAGCTTGTGCTGCGTCTTCTTCTG
Source organism: Gambusia affinis (assembly GCF_019740435.1). Classification (NCBI taxonomy): domain Eukaryota; kingdom Metazoa; phylum Chordata; class Actinopteri; order Cyprinodontiformes; family Poeciliidae; genus Gambusia; species Gambusia affinis. The sequence continues at coordinate 13,811,374 of NC_057880.1, forward strand.
TCAGAGCGCAGCAATAATTAGACATTCGTCTTGTGACGAGTAGAGCTCACCAGAGAGCAGGAGCTCTCCCAAGATATTTACGCTTTGCTCCGCTCTTAAGTTTCCAATTACTTTCTCATCCCCTCGAGCTTACAGTCTGGAGTTTTTATTATTCTAAAATGAAAATGTACAAACAAGTACACACGAGCAGCAGACGAATATTTTATCAGTTCGTCCTCGTGTTTTTTTGTGTGGTGGATGGAGCTGAAGAAGCCATGGAATAAATTATTTGCACTATCTGCTCTATGTGTTGCACAATCATCTTTCTACCCATAGGACAGCACTTAGTGATATCTTATAACATTGCACAAAGTTGGAACACAACTCTTTGTTCTCTTTGCACAAACCCTGCTGTCTGCTCTATTGCACTTTCTCCTCAGCTAACCCCAAAAGTTTTCTTAAAATTTAGATGAAGAAACCGAATCATCATTTCAAATGCAAGATCTTCTTTAGCTTTGGTTGTTCTCTTGCCTTTACGTTTATAATGTGTTGCATTGGATAGCTGTGTTATTTGTTGTCCTTTGGCAAGACTTTGGATGATGCCATGCTTTGCAAAGCACAATTTTTGGAGATCTGAGCGCCTGAGCGTCGATCGGAGTCATAACAGGAGAGACACTCAAATATTGAGAGGCTCACTGACCTTATTCCAGAGCACAAAGCACAAAGTGAACACACTGATGTGGTTTTGTTTTATTTGTCAGCGCTTGTTAGGCAGGTCTGATGCCAGCTGCATAATTCAGAGAGACCCGACTGACACCAGGAATATTTTTCTGTTTGTCTCATTTGCAGTTGTGATGAATACGAAGAAGTCTGTCTCTCCCAACCCGTGTCAGAGGGCAGCACTGGCCGCATAGTCGTTTTTTTGCAACGATCTTCAACACCACGGAAGGATGGCGGAGTCAGAATCAAGCCTCTGTAAGGGCTACAACATAAGAGTTCAAGCTTTAGCTTCTGAAAATGTTTTCCTGCAGCGCATTGTTTGTCCAGGCTGCGAGTCTCTGTGTGCAGAGCGTGTCCTTGAATCTGTTAGGCGCATACTTATTCAACTAAATGCAAAATGTAATGACCTTTTCTCACCCTTCTCTCACTGCATGAATTATGTTCAAGCGGTGTTGGTTGAAGACGAGCAAGGATAGCTCATGTTAGGATTTGAAAAGAGAAACGGTTCAGGTTTAAATGTGCACTCTGATCCTATTTTATTATAAAACCAGGAGGGGAAGGAGGTTTTAAAAACAAGAGCACAATTATTTAGTAGTTTTGAATATTGTATGTTTTGTTGGAGATGTTATAATATCATGACACACTGTGTTGCGCAAAATGTGATCAATAGAAGCAATTTAACAGAAAGCATGCAAAAATACATACTTCTGATCTAATAGTAGAAGAACAATAAACAACATTTTATGAATTTGTCACTTTATTCCTAATGTTATACTAAAGGGTTATTGCAATTTCCTTTTCACTTTGTCTTTTTAATCACTGTTTGCATGTTACACCATGTATGTGTGCACAGAAAACTCATTTTCTGAACTAACACAAACAATGGAGCAGCGCTCTCCTTCACATTTCATGCACCACAAAATTAAATAAAGATTTATACTTAAATCTCCTCCTCTTCTCATTTTTATACGTGTGCACTTCCTGTCTTTTGTCTTGCAGAAGTAATGAGACGAATCAAGCCTTTTTCTTGTGAAAGTTTTAGCGGAGAGCCCAGCCTGTAAACGTGATCAAATGCCCCAAACGAAAAAGCGGGAAGGTGTCGGTATTGTAGCCGGCCCAAGTTCCCAGCATGGCACACAGACTGGTGCGGAAATAATTTGCTGGGCTCTTCATGTCCCCAAACTGGTTCAGAGCCAGCGCAACGGCATTGGTAACAAAACCCACCGAGGCGGTAGAAAAATCCTCTGACGGCATTAAAAACGGAACATTTTACATCAGCTTTATGCAGCTATCAAGAAGAAGCTTCTGTTTTTACTATCAATTAAAATCCTCTTGAACATTCCTGTCAGAAATGTCACCGTCAATGATGAGTAAAAGCCCCCAGACTCTTTCATCATTCATATAACCTTTCCTCGCGATCCTGAGAGGGAGTTTAGCACCCAGCTTTAACATAACACCTCAGGTGTTTTGTTCACCCCGCAGAATGACAAAACACCCAGAAATAGGAAGGACACGTCATGCACACAAGGCCATTTCCACCAGTGCCAACTCCCTGCAGGGGCTCCAGCTTGACATGTGATTAACAAACTCTCATGGCTGGTCACTTATTTACATAACGCGGTCTTGGTTTGCGAGAATCTACAGGGGCGAAGCTTATTTTTGCTTTGCCTTGTACATTTTGAAATGTACAATCTAAATAAAAATTATCTGCTCCTCTGAGTTTTGTGGTTTAAGATGCAACCGTTTTATTGTACAAGAAAAACTATAGCAGGAAATATTCAGTGCAGCTTCGTCAGTCTGAAAGGAAAACAGCTGATAATAAGAGAAATGCCAGAACATTTTGCTATTCAATTCAATTCACTTTATGTTCCCAACACATGTCATCTGAAGGCACGTTACAATTTATTCAAGTTATCAAACGCTGCATTAAATTCAATTTATTGCCATAATTAGTTTGAAGGGCTTCCTAAGGAGACCAAGCAGAGACATTGAGTTGCAGTATTCACTCTGGATGAAGATGTAGCGACAGTGAAAAATGTATCCTTTGTGTCATTATCTTTACAGTCACCTCATATACCCAGCATGCATGTGGCAACAGTGGAGAGGAAAAAAACTCCCCTTTAACAGGAAGAAACCTCCAGGAGAACCAGGCTCAGCCGTCTGCCTTGGTTTAAAAGACAAACCAAGCTAGCACAGCCAGACCAGAACATTAATCTGAAAACTGGCATAAAGTAAGAAACTTTGCCAAAACCCCCCCCAAAAAACAATTATTTGTGAATATAGTTTATTCCGACTTGAACAGATTACTGGTATGTCAACAAAAATATGTAAATAAGTTACTGCCTTCTAGAAGCCATAAATAGTTTTATTACACAGGAAACTGACTTGGGCTGTAACCTCCAGTCAGATGTGGTTTTTGAACTTTGGAAGAATTCCTCTTCATGTCATAATGTAAAATTTCTGCTAATTAAAACAATGGTGAACATATTAAGCATTTTTTTAAAAATCCCCACAGTAACTCCAGCAGCTGGCGTGTTTATGGCTGACGAGGCTTCAACTATGACCTGACTTAAAACTTGGTCCCATCTGGTGGAATTGATTGCTGTGTTTGCATCTCCACACGTTTAGCGCAATCTGCATTTCGAATCCATGGCAGAAATAGAGTATATTATACATGCAAAGCAGTTGCAACAATAGAGAATATCAGAGTCCTTCAGGAATTCGCCTCACTCAGTCAAGTAACACAGAAGCCGAACCCAAAAGTTATTTATGTCAAAATGAAAAATGCTAATCTTGAAGGGAAATGTACTGCCAATTAAGAACCTGACACAATCACTGCATAATTACACAAAATAAAAATAAGAAAGAATAATCCAAAGTTTTTAGAAGCGTAGACTGAAATAAATTGGGTTTTTGGACTAGACTAAAATTGTATTCTTAGTAATTCTAAGTTTTATCTTTGTAGTTTTCAGCTGGAAATAAAGGTAACTCAAATGCAAATGAGTTAAAATAGTGTATTAAAGTTGTTGTTTTTTGAAAGACTGCCTTTCAACATTGTTTTTTTCTTGGATGAAATGGGTAAAGAAAATCAACAAAATATTGATTGATTTTAGACAATGGATTGTAAACTGGATTTTAAGATTTTTTTAAAAAAATCTTTTGGATTTTTTTTGGGGTCTGATAGGAAGGTAGAAAAATAGATGAGATAAAGAAAAAACAAAACACTGCCCAAAATAAAACTCAAAGTCAAACTCTTCAGGGTAGTCCTTCAGACTGGATTAAAAACAATCACAGATGGATGACAAGCATTTGAATAAAATAAATATAAAAGCTCCGCTCATTAATATGCTGGAGATGCAAAGTAGTGGATCAGAGAAGCTGAAGTTGAGCTGTTAAGACGCGCTGGATGTCTTCCTTCATCTGTGTTCTCTGTAAAACAGTTTTTCTCGCAGCAATAACCTGTCAGGTAATTTAATCTGAGATAAAAAAATATATATATAAAAAAACTCATATTCTGCTCCAGGAAATAATTTGCATTTCAGAGACAATGATTTCATTACAAGTATTGCTCTTCCCTGAGCGACCAAATGGTGAAAGTTTGACGAACATTTTTTTTTTCAGAAAGAGAGGTGAAAGGGCTTTCCATGAATGAGATGAGCAAAAATAGATTTTAGCTGGCAGCCATCAATCATATAGAAAGGTAACCTTCAGAGCAGAAAGCATACATACGTGTAAATCAGAGTGGTTGATCATTCCCATTTGACTTGTTCTTCTCTTTTATTCCTGCAGGCTATCTGTGCTCCAAATCTTTTTGTCATTCAGAGTTTTCCTTTAAACACTGCACTTCAATGTTTGTGCCAGACAAAAAAGCAAAACCTTTAATCAACCAGTTATCACTTCAAGACAAACTTAAAAGATAAAAAAGAAAAAGAAAACCTCAATCAAGTCAATCAAGACCAAGTTTAAGGTTGGGAAATGTGGTTCTAATTCCTGAATAAACATATTAAAATGTGGAAGACCAGAAAATCGAACAGAACCTTTCAATATCTCCAGAAATATCTCCCTGGTGATTAAATTGTGTATGCCACACTGGCAAATGCTTTACTAGGGCATCATGCAGTAAACAATTCCTGTCATATAATATCATCCTACTTCAATGAAACAAACAGCAGAGGAGTGTTATGGAAGTATTAGCTTCAGCCAAATAATCTGGATTTATATTAAACATCCCTTTACAGTTCCTTTTTCACATTTTCAAGAACTCTCTCCGTGCAAACACATACTGACTCTGTTATTTCATACAGACAAAGATAGTGTTGGTTAGAGTTTGACAGTCGAGGAGAGTGAGGAGGATCTGTATCCTTAGTGCAGTTGATGCTACTGGGGGCAAGCCAGGCACAGAGCCTTCACTGTTCATCTCTCACTATAGTCCCACATCCAAAAACAAGAGAGAAAAAGAAACAAAAGCTGAGTCTATTTATTCTTTGGAGTTTGTTAAAAAGAAGAAGAAAAAAAAAGAAACACTAGCGACACTCTTAGTCTCTTGCATTATTGCCCAGCTACTGTTCAGATAACATAATCAGCAGGATAATGAGGGATGCAGTAGACGTCGCCACTTTAGAACAGCTTGTCTGTTGAAGTCACAAAGAGAAGCGTGTCACGCTGCACTTTTCTTTCCTCAAAACAAACAGATACAGTTGCTCCTCGGCCTCCTCCCAAACCAGTTTGACGCCAAAAGCAGCCACTCGACTCTGCTGTCACACATCAGTCAGTTAACTATCAGCTTCCTCTATGCCATCCATCCGGCTCACCATCAACCTGTCTGTCAAAGATGTCTGCTAAACTGAGACAGGTAGATGAAGACCTGCATATGCATCTGATCCCTTTGCTATAGACTGAAAAAGAAACTGTTTTTTCTAATTGTCATATGAAGCCCGTAGCTTCAGTTCCTCATCCAACACAATAGAAGCTTGATCAAAGCATGTTTATGCAAAGATGGACTTTGGTTCTATTTTTCTGCTGCAGGAGTGGAGGAAGTTGCCAGAGAGGCATTAAATAGGACACTGACACACCTCTGTGACTATATCCTGTAAGTCACCTGTCCTGTTAGTCACCTCATTTATCCACCCACGCTCTGACACACACACACACACACACACACACACACTCATGTGTTACAGCTTCTGACCTCAGTCTTTCACAATAAATACATTGTAACCGGTTGGAGTTTCACCTGAGATTTGCGAAATCACTGAAAGCAGCTGTAGAACGTGACAAAAGCCTTTTCTGTTGTCATTGAATAGTAGGAATTCATTTTGTCCTTTTATTCCAAATTTAAATAGCATTAATTAAAGCAGAGACTGAAACGATAATAAATGATATGATCATTTATTATGATCTCAGGACTCACTGACAACCTTAATAATAGCTCTATGGAGTGTTTGAAACTGGACAAAGATGATTTGTTCAGAACTAGAACTGCATGTGAGGGCGACGTGTTCAACATGCGTCTCTCAGTAATCTGTGTTGTTTTGCATGTGAAGGTGTGTGTTTGTCCCCAGGGTAATCAGCTATTCTGCTCTTTGGACTTTGAGACTTGGCTTCAAGCATATCTTTTTTGTCAATCGGCGCCCCCTAGAGGTCGTTACTTTCGGCTGAAGTAAACTGCACTGTGAGCTTTTCACCACTAGATGTCAGAGCAGTCTTCTGTGTATTTTTAGACTACATTTCCAATCAACGCAAAGGCATATATGTGAAATGTCACCATGTTACTAAATAAGAATATTCCTTTATATTAATTACAATAATTTTTACACGGGTTCATAACTCCAAGCAATCATTTTTATGAGTTTTTCACTGCCTGCTCCTCACGCAACATCTGGGAGGCATATGTTTGATGCAGCGAGGGTTGAAAAATGCACCCTCATGCTTTACCTAAATACAGAGCCACTGTGCCCAGATTTTCCTCCAACTGTGTGCTGTTCTGTAAGGCAAAATCAAAAGGTGTGACAGTAAGTGAATGAGGCTGAAGGCTATACAGAGTGGGACAGTGATCTTGATCCAGGAAGGCCACTCAATCCTTTCTGTCAGCCGGCAGCCGGCCTGATGACTTGGGGAATGAACAAGTGTGAGATTGAACTCCTGTCAGCCCTAAAGACCTACTTCCACTACCAATTGTGTTTTCCTAAACAAAACAAAGATGGAGAAAAAAACCCCCAGATACTACACATGGTTAAAGAAGACCACTGATCCAGGAAAATGGAACATTTATCACAGAAGGTGCCAGCTCATTTGGGAGAATCTATTGACAGGACATATTTTAGTTGTGCACTCCACACATTTAACCTTTATGGGAGAGTGGCAAGAAGAAAACCATTAAAAGTCCTGGTTGAAGTTTGCCACAAGCCAGGAGAACAGCAAGCATGTGCAACAAGGTGCTGCGGTCAGATGGAATCAAAATTGAACTGTTTGCGCTACATGCAAAATGCGGAGAAAAACTAAAACCACAAACATGGTGTAACATGGTGGTGATAGTGTCATGCTTTATTGATCCTGTTCTTCAGCAAGGGTGGAGAGGCTAGAGAAGGGGGACTCTGGAGGAAAACCTGAAAGAGGTTGCAAAGGACTTGCAGAAGTATTTCCATTTTCTTTTTTGCAAAGAAAAATCGGTAAGAATTTTAGTTTCTGTTTGTAAGAATGTGATACAGATGAACATGAAGCTGTCATTGCACCAAAAGGTGGCGGTTGATAGATTTAACGGAAGGAGGTAAATAAAAAAGCCCACAACAATAAAAAATAAAACAAAAACACAAGAGAAAACTTTTTTTATCATTTTCCCTCTCAGCCACTTAAATTTCCATATTTTAATCTGTGTGATGTGAGAAAAAAAAAAAAAAACCTTCACAGGATTTTCAACACTTTTACAAGACTTTGCATACAGAGTCATTCACAGAAAGCTGCTGAAAGCAGAGAACTTTCCATCAGGGATTTTAGAAGCACAATGAAATGGGCTTTGCACGAGTAAAATATAATGTATATATATAATAATGAATGTATATATTTTTAAACTGGTGTGAATGTACCTCATGTGATTCAAATTAAATTCAAGTATAAGTACCCAGAATAAGATGTGGTGCCTCAGCTCTTGTTTCATTGAGTTTGAAGTGCAATCAACAGCAGGAAGGAAAAGCAATTTCAAGCTCCAGTTGCAAAAACACTTGACTGTATTTTCATGTCATTCTTGTTTAGGGTGGATGAAGAGGTGAGATGCAGGGTGTCTCTATGTGTGTGTCACATTTTTGTCGACTTACTCCTACTACACACACACACACCCGCGCATGTGCACACACACACACACACACCGCTTACCATCATTTGTTCAGGCCATATATTGGAAACACATGTTTGCAGTGGTGTCGATACATCATCCCACTGTCAGATTATTTCACAGGCGTAATATTTGCTGCTGACACTTACTGCTACTATTGTGTGACACTGATGCTTCCTCCACCATCCTAAACGTTCTCGGTGAAAACACATCATCTCGATTGCACTTTGCATATTTAAATAGGCAGCTATAGATGCAAATGTACCCAGTAATAAGGTCATTAAACAATGACAGTGTCACAAAATCACCTCTAAAGTAATTTCTCAAGAACGTTAGCGTATTTCTGCGGTTGCCTGGTTGTTTTCATTTTATTTTATCCTTTTCTAGAGGACTGCATGAGCCACAAAATTTTGTCATTTAAAACCCTTAGAATAGATGTCAATAAAAGTTCTCGTATTTCAGTCTAAAAATTAAATTCTTAATACATTGCTTTGTCTTGGTCCATTGCATAAAAGCTAAATAAAATGCACTCTGTTTTGACAATATGTTCTAGATTATTTTCAAGGAACGATGTGATCCACAAAAAATTATCTGTAGATCAGTCATAGTAAGCATTTAATATCTGAAAGTTAGAATCAACAACAAAAGATGTTGCCCCAAAGAATTAGCAAGCAGAACAATCATTCACTTATTTGCTTTCCAGCTTCGTCCTCTTCACCTTTGCTGGTCCTGAAGGCATTCTCACTTGTTATTGGTGAAAAGAATAACTTCGGTACCAGTCCATCAGTGGGCCAACACAGAACCAAGCACTAGCTTGTATCTTCAGCTTAAAATCACTTGTTAATCTTACATTCATGTTATTGGATTGTGAAAGGAAGCAGGAGAACCCAGGGAAACCTCTCACAGTCAGGCTTTAATATAATTGGAACGATGTGTGTGTGCATGTGTGTGTTATTAAGTAGAGATGATAACAAAGGTTTCGAATCCAGCTCCAATCCAGGATTTCCTCAATACCTTTGAGGCATTGCAGGGATTTGACTCAATTGACACACACACTCTTACACAGCACAGCAGACCACAGACACAAACATAGAAACCTAGATCTAGATCTGCTGAAGGAATCGGTGCTGGGATGACTGCTCCACTGACTGATGAACAGAAGGAACCATTCCAGGTGTTTTCTCAACGGGGAACGCTTAGAGACTTGTTATTTTCTGCTCAGGCAGAGTGAAGCTGCATCACCCTGTGAGATCTGCATTGCAGCATCTGAGTCCATCTTCACCCCCACCCCACCCGCACACCCATTCCATCATTATCAATACCTGGTTGACTCACAAATGATGCAGTTAGTGAGCCGGCTAATGGGAACAACAATCCTGCTTCACAAGAGATCCATTAGTTTTCACAGGGAAGCAGACAGCCAGTAGCTTTAAATCACTGGGAACTTTGGGAGGTCTATGTTTGCAATGCAAATGAGTAACACGGAAAATTATTTTAGAACAAAACGAGAATGTGATATTATATTTGTAAAAGACCCAGCTCAGCCGGGGGAAGGAAGAAGTAACATTAATGAAACCTAGATTTTGAAGGTTTATCAGATTGGGGTTTATTGTTTGGGTTTAACAAAACAAAAAGGTAAAAATAAAAACAACTACAATGAAAAGTTAGGGTCTTATAACCAAAAATACTAAATAAAACAATATCCACAAAACAACCACAGTTGTAAACCAAAGATTTTAACCAAACTAAACCAGACCAAAAACCTAAGGTTAAACAAAGTACAATTAAACTCTAGTTAGTTACTATAAGTTTACATACAAAGCCCCCCCCCACAGGGACTATCAAAGGTGACAAAGATTTACAAAAGCTCACAAAAAGACAATGCTGTGTACAGCAGTCAACAAACATCCAGCAAAGTGGAAAGCTATCACAGCAAAAAAATCACCCACACCTTCTCCCAGCAAGTCTTGGGTTTAAAAAGGGAGGCCTCATCAGGGATTGGTGGAGTTGATAATTAGTGAGCCAATCAGCTCTGCTGTAGATCTCAGTGAGTGGCACAGAAGGATGAGGCCTGCATCCAATTCCCAATGGAGTCAGTTTGATTAGAAAGCTGCAGATATACAGGAAAGGAGGAGAAAAGGAAGCCATACAAGGCCACTGGCCGCAACAACATTCCTCCTGGAGTCCTTTTTCTGCAATTTGACTGTGTATAGTTACATTTTTTATGTGTGCTCTTAAAGAGATGGCCAGACTTTATCAAGAGTTAAGAATAGAGCAGCTCAGAACTTCTCCTGTGTTATTTTATTTCTTTTATTTTCAATTACTGACTCTCTTTCTGTCTTTTTAATGCCTCCAAATCTAGTCAGCTGTATTAAATCTAGATCACAACAAAATTTATGCAATGCAGGGATAAACAAATAAAATGTTCAGTGACCATGAAAGACATGTTTGAAGCACAAAGAGAAAAAACTTTAATAAACCAGTATGCCGACATTTTAATATCCACTAAGATATTGAGGTAAAACATTAGGTTTTCTGACTGTATTACATTTCTTGTAAATATCAACAGTTCAAAAATACAGGCACACATACTTCATTTCCTGCTAAAGTCAGCAGTTGAGATCAGCATGCTCGCTCCTTTTTGGACTTATTTCCCGTGGCTAGATGCTGATGTAAGGTGAACTTGAAGAAGCCATAAAAGAGGTAGTCCTTTTATGACCTACAGAATCATTGTTCCCAAATTCTGCAATAAAAACAACCAGATTTACAATCCCAAGCCTAACAACGAGAGGACCTGGCAGATGACATATCCAGGGATGATTATGTTAGAAGATTTCTGAATTCAAGGGATATTTGACAAAATTTTTGTGTTGGTTGCTGTGTAAATTTGTGCCTCAGTGAATTAATGGGTTTCAAGTGTTTTCTTCTCTGAGAAACACACCACCAATAAATCTCAGGGTCTGAAAGGAGTGAAGAGATTATTTAAATCCACAAGGGGGCGTCCTGAACTGTCTTACAGTTAGTTTCTTTCACTGGAAGTAAATGGCTCCGGAACAAGCACCCCTACCTCACCATGCAATGCAGCCAGGCGGTCGTTGGCTTACTCTTGGCGACTGGTTCATTGGGACTTCCTTCATTACTCCAACATACTCATCACCACTGGTCAAGAGTCAGAGGGGTTTGACTGCATCCAACACTTTACATCATACTTGGAAATGGATCAAAACATCAGTGCACATTCTGTCATACTTCTTCAGTCACTTGGTCAAAAGCTGCTATACTTTACCTGAAGCACTAGTTTGCATTTCATTTTATTTTAGAGAATATTTTACACTGTTTTTGGGTGATCGGCTTTTCATTGTTGAGATGCTTCTGAAAGTATCAGCATTGTGTAATGAAGCTGTTCATACATTTCCTATCACAGGTTTATCTTCTCTAGGGTAGCACTAGACAACAAAAGGCCAGAAACCACAAAGCTTTAAAATCATTCAGTTGGAGGTTCTTTTTAATCAGTTTTCTCTAAAACTGAGACAACTGTGTACTCTGCTCTGAGGCCTAAATGATTACAAACATATATGAATGCATCAAATTATGATGAAATACAGTTTGCATCAAGTAAAATAGGTTGTGCTTTGCTCTGCTTTTAAACATGCTGTTCCCTCCAACACACAAGCATGTGACGTCCCACTCTCATCATTTTAGTGTGACAAACAACAAGTGTAGCTCCTGCTGTGTGTTGTCCAGAGTTCAAGGATCCAGCAACGCCAGCTCTGACAATTTGTGGTGTTTGCTGGGAAGACGCATGGAGGTCCCTGTGTGAATGTGCACATCTGCAGAGTTTCTGGAGCCAGTCCCACTGTTTGGATCCCTGCCGCCAGCCCAAACATTCCCAGAGCTGATGTTTTCCATACGATGATAGATCTGTGTGGCTGGTTAAAGATGTTCCTGTCAGACAAAACCTGGAATAAATCTATGGATTTTAATGCAATTTACTGTTGTGAGAGATGGCTAGATGACGAAATGAACTGGATCTGTTTCAATATCTAATATATAATGTTTGTTTAATTTTGTCACAAAGCATAATTCAGTCACCATAAACCCTCTATAGCACCGCTTTACTTTCATTGCACCACAACATGCAATTGCCTTCAAGCAAGAAAATAGAAATTAGCGGAGCAAACACTGAAAAATGTGCAACTCTGATGAACAAATGTCATTTCAAAGGTCAGTCCACTGGGCTTAAAATACTTTTTTGTTCCTTCACACGGAAATGACGGTAGTGAGCATGAAAGCCTTCAGAGTGAAATCACAACTGCTTGTCTAAACATTACATAATTTCACTCTTTCTCCCCGATGTGCTCGTTCATCACTTCTCTAAATGTGTGGCGCTCTCATCATTAACCTGGAGGGAAGGAGCGTTTTCCGAAGCCAGATATACAACACAGCATGACAGCGACCCACCTGCAGCCCCTGCCTCACTAGAATAACCATCTGCTTTGAGCTGTGTGTAAGTCACGTGCCACATAACTCTACCGCTTTCTCTTAATAATGGAGAAACAAACCAGTGCCCTCTTTTTGTGGGAGAAAGATTATTTTACTACAGTGAAGAGCAAACAGACCCTCTGATTAGATGCGTTAGCCAGATTCACTAGAACCATGGGGGGTTTTTTGCTTGTTTTTATGTATTTATGCATCCATAAATATGAAAGTTTTTGACATGGATGACATTTATGAACACTCGGTAAGAAAAGGTTATGATGTTTATTCTCGTATGTGATCTGTGAACAAGTGAAGCCTCAGGGCTGCAGCTGCTCAGCTCTGTAACCTCCATATGATGATGTGTTACAAGAAACTATGTTAAACACTGGATGCACAGGTTTTATCTTTGTTTTTATTATTATTATTATTATTATTATTATTATTATTATTATTATTATTATTATTATTATTATTATTATTATTATTATTATTATTATTATTATTATTATTATTATATTAGTATTTCGGGGTAACAGGTGAAGCTCTGAAGTAGGATGCTGATATGTGAGACTGGATGCTGCAGATTTGCAACAAATCAAATAGTTACCTGGTCTTTAATGCACTGAAGCTTGACTATGCAAATAATTGTAAGGATGTGTTATGCCTCTATAAGTACACAGCTGCGGTGTAGTGCACTATAGAGTGAGAGATTACTTCAGCTCAATTTGTAGTCCACTTTCTACACCCCCCACAATAAATTTAACCACTACAAGCACATTTGCTTCGCTCACCTTCTGCATGTCCAAATACGTCTGTGGCAGTCCCTTTCCAGTTATAATGACATTTACTTCCTCTTTTTTTTCTTCCCATATCAATATTGCAGGATTAGAACTGCTCCCCTTTGAAGTGGCGGTTAAATAATCCAGGGAGGATTGCTCCTGGCATCCCATTTTCAGCTCAGGGAGGAAAGTGAGCCGTTGGAGTAAAAAAAATGGAAAAGGGGAAATCCTGAATCTAGAGGTTTAGGCTGAGAAGAGTCAGTTACAAGAGTTAGCTTTAATCTCCTGCCTTGAAAATCTGCTCTGCTGTGATTAGCGCTTAAAATGTGTGCACATCACATGCATAGGCAGAAAACAGAGGATTTTTCAAGGAGCGTTAGCTTAAAGAAGACTTTTGTTCAATAGTCTGAATGCTCCAGGAGGAGAACAAATGTTACTCTGTGCTCCAGAGTTGTTTCCCTGAGTTACACGTCATGTGTAGAAAACAAAAGCGCTTGATTCAGACTGTTGCTCGGACTCTGGGAGACAGTATTTTTCTTGACATACTTTATTCTTGATTCTTTCCAACATGAATAGCATGTTGGGAAGAATCAATAGTAAAGTTATTGTTTTTGACTGAAAACAATAACTTTAAAGTGTTTTTCCAGCCCACAGAGTATGTTTCAATCCAGCTGAGCTTGAACTTCATCTTCAGGTTGCATCATTTAAGCTCAGCCAACCAGAAAAGAGCACTGCCAAACAAGAAAAACAGATGCTGAAACTCAAAGTATGAACACTACATTTGAGTGCAAGAGAGATATTTCACTCCTTTGATCATAAACTTGTTTAAAGTGAAACTTTAAACCACCTTTCATGTATGATTTGTCTGTTTGCTTTGCTTCCAGACATGTAGAGATAATTTGTTGGTGCCCTAAAGCTCACTGAAACATGGCATCATTTCTCCAGAAAAGGAATTCAGATAAAAGCACCTATTTACTGTACTGTCCTCAATAAGTAAGGAAATAAACATATGACATGATCAAGATTGTTTATACTGTATTATAGTCATGTTTTAGAACAGGAGTCTCAAACTCCAGTCCTCGAGGGCCACTGTCCTGCAGTTTTTAGATGTGCCACAGGTACAAAACACTGGAATGAAATGGCTTAATTACCTCCTCCTTGTGTACATCAGTTCTCCTGAGCCTTGCTAATGACCTAATTATTTTTATTCAGGTGTGATGCAGCAGAGGCACATCTAAAAGTTCCAAGACTGCGGCCCTCGAGGACTGGAGTTTGAGATCCCTGTTTTAGACTAAACTGAATTAGCATCAAATGTGCATTCAAGCTGTCATTCTTGTGGCGCTTGCATGAATGCTAGACAATCTGTCAATCTACAGCTGTCTTTATGCTGAACAAGCTGTAAGTGTTCTGTACCTTTTTATAAATCTCATTCTGAGTTTTAAAGTAACAGAAGAATTTAGTTCAAGTTTGACCTGTCTCTTTTAGATTTTGAACTAGATATCATCAAATGACGAACAGAAAATGCAAAGACCAATAGAAGCAGATTAATACAGTACACCAATTTTTGTGGGGTGTTTTTGTAGGGATTGTGCCCCCCTGACAAAATGTCACTCTACATCAGGGGTCTCAAAACTCCAGTCCTTGAGGGCCACAACTTTTACATGTGCCTCTGCTGCACCACACCTGAATAGAATAATCAGGTCGTTAAGGCTCTGGAGAACTGATCTACACAAGGAGGAGGTAATTAAGCCATTTCATTCCAGTGTTTTGTACCTGTGGCACATCACAAGATATGAACCATATGGTCCATGTCTAAAATGTCCACTCTTTCCATCAGTCTTCAGCCTTTTCAAAGGGAACAAGCTTCCGGTTAACTTGGCATCACTGAATAAACCGCACTAAGCATGGAACAGAAAAACCATATTTGAGGGCTGTCTTCACTACTTTCACTGCATGCAGGTTTTTTAGGTCAGAGTTCAGCTGTAGTGTCAGTTCTGCAGGGGTCTGATGAGCATATGGAACAGTATTTGAAACATTTGAGAGTGCGTGAGAGGACAGTGAATAAAAAGATCAAAGTGGCGGCTGGCGACTGAATACATTATCTATGCAGAGTTTTTGTTGTGCAGGCCCTCTGTTAATGAGCATGTGTGGAACAGCGGTATTAAATTATCATCTTCAGTGAGCGGGTAGCGAGAGAGCGTCTGAATGCAATGTAAGATGAAGAATTTCTCAGAATTAGACAGAAGCTGAGCTGTCACATCTGTTTACAAGGCCATCCTTGACACCAAAGAGATGAGAGATTGTGAGCAGACAGAAGCATCAAAACAGAGATGAAGAGTTTTCTGCCCCACTTATTTCCTCCTCGGCGGCCGTGCTGCTTCTGCTCCAAGATAAAGAATTTAATACTGGACGAGCTCAAATTGGATGAGCACGAATCTGAGCGAATGAAGTGTTTTATGCCATGTTGCCCTTTAATGATTTGATCATTACAGCAATGCAGAACTATCTTTGCTTGTATTGCTGGGCTTGCAAAAGAACTTGAGCCAGGAACAGGGATGCTGTAGTTCTTGATGTACTTTTAACAGAATCAAACAAAGACAATTACATAACTTTTATTATTTGCCAGACTCCATCTTTATGCACTTTGAGCTTCATTCTTTATTGATCAGCCAAAATTCATCCACTTGGTAAATGATGCATGAGGCACTAGAGGGTGGATAAGAGAATTGTACTAAAAACTAAAATGCTTCAGAGGAATGTTGTCACTTTCATGTGGATATTTCACAGGTACTGCCGGAAGCCCTTTGATATTTCTGGATCAAGTTGAGGCTGAGGGTCGGACACTGGTCAGGTGTCTGGAGCTGGACGAAGACCCTGAGGGGACAAAGCATGTGTGACTCATATGATCTGAGCTTTTGGCCTTCACATAGACACACCAAAGCAGATTGGAAACAAAGCCTGGCAGTATAGTGTTTCTGCCGAGGCGTGACTGTGAAGAATGCTCCATTAGTTTGTTATATCCTGTTTTATAGAGCTGTAACAGCAAGAGATGTGCAACATAGCAGGCACACTTTATTTATTCTGCATGTCTGCTCAGTGCCTCCCTTTTTAATCCACATTTATCTTTCAAATATGTTTTTCTGAGATTCCGAGTGAATTCTTAAGGTGAAGCATGCAACTATGTTCAACCCGGTGAGTCAATACTTTGTAGAAACTCCTTTAGCTGCACTTGCTGATTCAATAAAAGCGTGTTCTTGAAAAGTTCATTTATTTTGCCATTTTTGTAACCAAGTGAAATACATTACATAGTCTTAGCTTTACAAATAGACTGGACAAAGGAGAATAGCAACAGACTACAAATAGACTGATGTATTTATTTTTAATTTCTATTGATTGTGAAGATTTACCACTTAGAGCTAAATAAGGTACAACATTTAAGATTAGATTATTACATCAAACCAACAAGAACATTTAAGTGCAGAAATGAAAGTATTGAAACGTGCTTGAAGGTTTTCATTTTCAAAAGACTCTTTTAATCTGATGAACAAGCCTTATAACATCACATATTCTGGTTCGCTGCAATTCAGTGAGTGAAAGGTGATTAGGTGAAAGGAGAGGGGTAAACCCTGGACTGGTCGCCTGTCCGTCACACTTGTGTGGTACAGTTAATGAAGACCAATTAAGCAGCAGTCCAATACTTTGAAGAGTCGAAGGAGGCCACAGTACCAGGAAATAACCCAGTTTACAGGAATAGAACATGCAAACTTCAAGCAGAAAAACTTCAGACTGGGATTTGAACCCAAAACTGCTGATACAGTGTAGCCCACCCATGAGCAGGTTTTTTTTTTTTTTCTGTGAAACAAATAAACTATCTTGTTTTGAACAAACCACTCTGATTGTTGAGAGCAAAGAGTTATTTTATGATACACCAGTGAGCTCAGAGATTTGTTCTCCCACTGCGTTGCAACGCTGCACACACGGCCTTTCAAATTAGTGGAGTGTTTGTGAAGCTGGATTGTGAAGTTTTATCGGCCAAAACCATAAAGCAAATGTTCAAATAAATCATTAGCAATTTAGATGAAATCAAAAAATATATATGAAATAAGGACATCAATATAAAAATACATAAAATAAAGATCTTTCTCCACCTCAGTCTGATGAAATGGACTCAAATAGGAGCCCACTGGGGATGAGGGCAGGCTGGAGAACATTTTGCACGTTTCATTTCAGCTGGAAATCATATTACCGTTGCAGCCTGCCCAAGCTTGAAGTTGAAATGAACCGTGGCGATGATTTAAAGGAGAATGGGATCTACAAAAGAGATGGGGGGGCAGGATGTCGGGGTGGGATTAGGCAGGAGCAGAGGTGGAAGTGAAAGAAAAAAGACTAGTGTCAAGAAAATCAGGTAGATGAGAGGAAGGAGGAAGGTGGTGAGGAGGGCTTACGTAGTTGTCATCGGTGGTGAAAATAAATTGCTCTCTTGTCGTTTTACAGAAGAGGAGGTCAGCCAGAGTTCAGCGGTGACAAGATTTCTGAGCATCCTTCTCCCGAGTCACCAGGAACATCAGAAGCACAGGGTGAAGCCGTGAAGGCTGCAGCGTATTAAAACATAATGAACATATCACTCTCTGCACGCTTTCTTTCCTCCCAATTTACCTGGGTTTTATTTTCACCATAAAAGGACAGATGACTAAAATCTCTTTTGAACCGTATCTGCCTTGTGTAAGTTTCTATCCTAATGAGTTCTTTAATTGCATGAAAAATCATAAAAGATTGCTCAAAAGAAGCAGGAGAAATCCCTGGGCGCCAGATAAAAGAGTTTATTTGAATATGAGTTCTTTTATATGGAGGACCGACTGTCTGTACTTTTAGGGTCATTTTGCTAATGAATAAGCGAAGCAGCAGAAGAAGATTTAGATGAAATTAGAGCAAATAGGGAGCCTGAGACATTAATCTTTAATTCATGGTAAGAATATGAACAAACAGTATGATATAAATCTGATTCAAACCACGACTGATGGATAAATTTGATTAAAAGCAGAGAACAACAATGAAATAATGACAACTCAGTCTTGCCCACCTTTAGTACACACAAACTTTGGCAGCTGTTGCAGGGATTTTTCCAAATAAAGACCTCATGAAAACTGAGCCATACTTTCTTCTCACAAATTAGCTCTCCGAAGCGTATCTGAAGATCATCTTTCACTGACAAAACAGGCAGGTGGTGGCGTATAGTGATGAACAGACGGATCCTATATTGAGTTTCTAAAGTGTGTTAGCAGATTGGAGCAGAGGTTGAAAGAAGTAGCTGACTGATTGATTTAAGGCTTTTACAGGTTTATTCTTAAATGACAATGAATACTTTTCAATTGTGTTCAGTTTTGGCTGTAAATTATTTAGACCGTGTTTTGGGGGGTATTCCTTCTATATATTTGAAAAACAAAATCCCTAATTAATGTCACAAAAATCCATTTAAATAAACTAATAAAATGCAAATAGATTTAAGAAACACAGCCAGAAATGTGTTTCCTTTTCAGCAAGTGTACAATTGAAGTAGGGTCAAAGCATTGAATAAGAAATTATGCCTTTCCACATGCAATTCTTCAAAATGGAATTTTTTGAGGCATGTTGAACATTTAATTACTGATGTCACAAGAGGTCATAAGGTCAGACAGTAGATAATGAGAATAAAAGGAGACAATTAGGAATAAAAAGAAACAATATTTTTGTCAAATTAATGTGGCTTTAATACAAGTAGGAAGGCTCCACTATCTAAATTACATTTATGTGTCCATTTGGTCCCTGGACCCAGAACTTTGGAACTCGCTCTAATTCAGTTTGACTACTGTGGACTCTGTTGTGTAGAACAAACAAACAAATCCAACAAAATCTAATTTGTATTTGGATTATAATGAAAGTTGCTATGAAAACATAGTTTGCTATTCCTAAGAGCACAGAGAAGTGGAAGGAACCACGAAGCATTCAGTTCTGAAGCTTAGAAAAAAAAAAAACTGAAAGAAAGAAAGCTCTCCCCTCTATCTGAGCCCCTGCCCTTCCTTCCTCCTTTGTGGACTAGCAGCAGTCTGTCGGTGCTCGGAGAGCGCCGCCTGCCTTCCCAGAACAGAGCAGCGGACAGGGCTCTGACGGTGACCGAACCAAGCGTACTCGGTGTGAGAGCGGAGCTGCGAATGACCAGGACGCGTTCAGTTAGTTCGGATCTGCTGCGTGAGAACTGGATAGGTTCTGGTGACGAGGAGCAGAACTCGAGTACCGAGCCAGGAGGACAGTCGGTGGCTTTTAGCGTGTTGCTGTTTGAAGAAAAGTTGTTTCTGTCCACCGGACACAGGCTGAGGACATTTACTGTTGGAGGGAGCACTGTACGGACTGCTAGTAAAGAACATTTTGACTCGGGTGAGTATCACGCTGATTTTTGCGCTCTTGTGTTTTTGGTCGTGCAGGAAGGTTAATTTGTTGAGTTTTCCTTAAGCTTTTTTCCCCTCTCGGATTTATTATTTAACGAAATGTCGCTCATTTGGATCGCACTGAACTTGTGGAGTTTGTTGATATTTGCATAATGTATGTTCTGGCATTTAAAGGTTGATAATGGTACTTAGAGGTGTGCGTGACTGTGTGATTGGCAGTAGTCTGATTTAATAAATCTGAGACTCAATCCACTCTGCACAATAAGTACAGTTTTTCAGTTTCCCCAAGTTTTTCCAGAACTGGACTCACTTCCTTTGCCTTGAAGAGTCCTGGCGTGCGTGCGTGTGTGTGTGTGTGTGTGTGTTGAAGGCAGAGAATAAGTATTGCTCTGTTATCACCATCACAGCTGTTTCAGTGAATGCCTATTGCAACTGGTGCACACCCTCACTTTCTCTCTCTCACACACATCACCAAGCACAGACACACACACACACACGCACGCCAGTACACGGTGCATTTGGAAAACACTTAAGTTGTTATCCCACTTCCTGCTCTTAACATCTGCAGCTGCTTTTGTTACACAATAAGGACAGAGGGAAACGGAATGACATGTCATGGAAAGAAAAAGTTTAACAAGACATAGCTGTTCAATACTTTCAATGTCTCCTTAAATTTATGGATTGGTTTTAAGTTGAATTGGAAACAGCCCGGTTCTGATTGGGTCATAAATAATTCCTGCAGGAGGAGCAGGCTCTCTTGCTCCCTCTCTCTCTCTCTCTCTCTCTTTCCATATGTACTGAACTCCCCTTTTGCAGATGATTAATGTGTTGGATGTGGTGTTGTCACAGCTTTAAGCTGAATGCAAACATTAGGGTCACTGCACATAAAGGCATCCATGCATGCATGCATGCATGCGTACTGTAAGTTTGTAAAAATGCTCTGCAGGCATCTATGCTCCCATCTTTTCCAGAACTGTAGTTTTACAGCTCCAGAGCATCATGTCTGCTCACAGCAAAACCGTACATCATCCTGCCCTGTCACCACAGGACATCCTAGCGCACAGAAAACGGGTGGGGGGTGTTGCTTTCTGGCCATTAGGATTGGAGGTAGCAGCCAGGGGGTGAGGAACACGATGTTAAGAGATCATTTTAATCAGAAGCCCTGAGGGGTGTGACAATGTGACATGCCTTGGGAAGAACATCCCCAAATTCATGCTCAAAATGATCTGGAAACCATGAAACCTTGAAACTAACAACATGTTTTTAGTCTTCCTTCTTGTAACTCAATGAATAAACAAACCTTCCTTCCTCTTTGCACATGCTTTCATCGAGTTGGCAATCTAAACGCATGCAGTCACAGCTGGTGCACGTTTTGCCAAAACGTGACAATGAATCCACGGAACAACTTTTGTGATCTAATTTACCCATAAAATAATTTCATTTGAAAATCGCACACACATAGGCACATCTGCTTGTTCAGAGGCAACCTTATGCAATACATGGAGTAAAATCCTTCATGTGACAGCAGACATCATAACCCACATTAGACTGTGACATAAACTGACAGCCGTCTGACATACCTGAAAGTCTCACTTAAAAAAAAAATTCCATTCATCTATTTGAGTGTAAGAATACACAACTATTTCATCCGTAGCAGTCATGTGATTGTGTTTTTTGGTTTTA
This sequence comes from Gambusia affinis, assembly GCF_019740435.1. Lineage (NCBI taxonomy): Eukaryota > Metazoa > Chordata > Actinopteri > Cyprinodontiformes > Poeciliidae > Gambusia > Gambusia affinis. Next base: position 13,832,763 of record NC_057880.1, read on the forward strand.
ATTAAATGCCTTAAAGCAATAGGCTACTACTCAAACCATTATGAAACTATGCTTTAGGCACCAGGTGAGGAAGAACATAAAACATCTTCTGTTGGGAAGCACCATAGGTACTTTGGTTCCTTCAAAGAAGTGATTCCTTTTTCATACAGTATAATTTAACTTCTTCATACTAGATTATGTTACTATTCTGAAATGTGCTGATCAGAATTTTGTGGCCAAATTTCAATATTAAATTTTTTTCTTAAGTTCAGACTTGCTAATACTGATTCTATTTCTGTTTAATAGGAGTCAAAAAGTCTAAAATCAGACTTTGGAACAGCAGTTAAAATTTTGAAAACAAAGTCAAAATGTTTGCAGAATTTATATTCTTGCCAATTCATGTTATTATTAATATTTTGTGAAGATTGTACATCCTTACCTTAACTTCGAGATTTCCAAAAGGCTACCAGCATTTTTTTCATGACAGACAAAAGAAAACTTAGAAAGATTAAACCTAGTGACTATCCTGTTCTCTGTTTAGTAGTAAGACTACTGTTATGCTGGAGTCTCACTTTCTCTTGCTCTCTTACAACCTGAATGAATGCTATGGGATGCACAAGGATATGATATGATACTCCTTTTAAATACCTTTATTATTTTCTGTGCTTTCTCTGCATCAAACGCTTCACAGAAGAAAGTGACTTGTGAGTGCTCATCTGTTAGTATCTACATGGAAAGGAGTTGCTGTTTCTGTGACCTGAAAGTTTTTCTAGTGTGGTACATTCACTGACCAGAAAATAGATCTAGCATTTCTAAGTCAGTGTGTGATGAAATATGGAAATAGCATAATTTTAGCAATACAGATTTTTGTCATTGGTCCAACAAAGAGTGTTTTGTAGAGATTTGCATAAGTTTTATGCCAAGTTATTGAAATAAGACATGATGAAGAGCACAGTTGGGCAGACACAATTTGTCATTTAGACACACATACACACACGCAGAAATAAACATAAAGATTGCCCTCGTGTGCCGAACTGTAATTAGTAGCCGCCTCGGCTTGCGGTGACCTTTTCCTTTTTCTGCTTTCAAAGGTCTCTCCTGAACAGCCACTACACCAGCAACACTAATGACTTTGCACTCAGTGCTTTCACAATGTTTTCAGCAATTTTCAAAGTCTGTCCTTCAAATATTTCTTCAGCTTTCTAAATAGGTCTGCTTATCTAAGTCATTGTTCACTCAGCAAGCGCCTAAGCACAGATAGCCTTGCAAAGCTGACAATGAAATGAGTTCTCAGGTCTTCTTCTACAATTCAGTTCATTTTTAAGTGCTGCTCTGCAGCAAACCAACATTTGTTTTAATAATGAATGTGTGCAGGCATCTTAAACATTAATGTAAAAGAGGTCAGGTCAGATCTGCAAAGGGGTTAAAGAGAAGAAAACTGTGATCTGCTGGAATGTTACGTTTCCATAACGCTGAACTACTCATTTTTATAGAATTAACAAAGTTTTAAGAGACATACTGACTCGAGGTAATGTCATGCCTTCTTGGTCTTCAGGTCTTTATGTTAACAAGTTGTAGACCTTTTGCTGATGGACTTCTGCAGGATCCTTCTTGTCTTAATGGAACCTGGATGCCAGTGAATCAGGAAAACAAAACATATGAATGCTAAAATTGGAGGCTGTGTGGCAAGAGATTATTCTAAACAGTTTGTAATGTGTTTGGTAGGTATGCTTGGTATGAGAAGGCTTAGATGTTTTGCTGCTGGAAACTCAACAGGGCTTGGTACACTTCTGGGGGATAATCCCTGATGCTGTGGTCTGTCCAAGTCTGCATATTGCTTCTGAACTTTCTGGCATGTATGATTATTTGGAACAGTCGTGTACAGCAGATATCTTGATAACGTTGGCCTAAATTGGAGCAAAAATAAACCTGAATGCTTCAAATTCTGTGTTTGTGCACCAATTTGGAGATTACAAATTAAAAACATCTCCATATTCTTGTTAAATTGTGCTGTCATGCTCATCAGTAATGAGCACAACACCCAAGTACACACGGGGAATGTCTGCAAATAGTTCTGCCGTCTAGGCTGCATTAGTGCTGTTATCGCTCTGTTTTGCATAAAATCTTGATTGAACTGTAATAATAGTGCAAAGTGAGACAGAAGAAAAACAATTATATACTAGACTGGTGTTTACCCATGTCAGCTAAGAACAAGAAACCAATGCTTCTGTTCACTCTGGCTCACCAAAATTGGGTCATAAGAGAATTTTGTGATGCAAAGAGTTTAGATTTTAGCTCGTCCCTCATTCTAGTCATTTAGACCTTGCTTTGCAAACTTTTTGCTTTTGCTTTTCAAGGCAAACAGGAGTTCAGTTGAATTGCTGTTGCAGTCTGACAGTTTTTATGCTGACCAGAGATGGAAATGAAAGTCCTCTTACAATTAAGCCTGTCACAACAACAAATATTGCTGAGCGATTAATTGTCTAAAAAATTCTTGCAATAAACGGTAATATTGTTTGAAGACCTTTTTACACTGATTTAATGGAAATGACATAATAATGCATACAATTTCCTGCCAAAGATAGATACACTTTATTTTTAAAAGAACACTGAACACTGGAATTGTTAAACAAAATAACCAAAAACAAAAATAAAATGGATTCCCAGTCTCCATTAACAAAAACGTACTTGAATAAAAACTAAACAACATAAAGCCAAAGTATGGCATTGCATTCAACCAAAAGAGTACAGATTATGAAGTCTGTATACTATATTGCCCTTCAGTACTCATTAGATTTAAATAGAGACGATGGGCACATCCGACTACCTGATGCAATTATTCACACTACAAGATTTTTTGCCCCAATTTTCCCCTTACGACAATCTTAGAACGTTGATAGTTCTAAGATTGTCGCTTGCGATTTCGTAACTGATCATCCTGTAGTGTGTGGTGTGTTATGGTAGATTGTTGTGGCTGCTGGGATCTAATTCAGGGGTTTTCCCTGACTGGGAGGTTGGGAGCGTTAATGCAGCTTGTTAAATGTGACGGGTAGCCAAATTACAGAGAGGAATCCCAAACAGCTGACACCGTGCAACCTGAAGTCCAGCAGACAGTTATGATATGTGGAAACAAAATTAATGTACATTCAACATTTCGTGCAAAAAAATATACAAATGACAAGAGGAGGAATTGGAGCGAAATTGCTACCAGTAACTTTTCAGCTGTTCTTCGTTAACGTGACATTAATAGGTCATAATGATTATCATTCAGTAAGGACGTTACGCTGACACTATAGAGCCACATGCGTTGCAGGTAGATTGTAGTAAAACATTGATTAATGCCTGGTTTTAAAATTATTTAATTGACTTGTAGCCATTATTTTGTGCCCATTGTTGGACGGCACGATCGAACCGAACTTAGGATTTCTTTCGGCTAATGTGTGATCTCTCAAGTTTTGAAAGTGGTCCGACGATCTGCCCACAGCTCTAAGATAGTGTAGTGTGCGCTGGGCATCACACTAAGGAAATGAGGAAGAGAGGGTCAGTGGAGAGCACCGGAGTTGAGCCTTTTTTCATTCAGTGTCATCAACAGAAAGAGAAAGGGGCTGGAAGAAACGATAAAGCCGATAATTAAAATGAGGTCGATAGTTTTAATTCATTGCACGATTAATTGATATATTGTTTATCGTGACAGGCCTACTTACAATATGTAAGAGAAGGAATCAATGCAGAGTAGAGTTTATCTGGATTGAATGGATATCAGTGGGCAGAGCTTTACCTCAGATCACATTAACCAGGAGTGTTGAAGCCTGGCAAATGCTCCAAACATCCATTAGCAGGCAAATCATACTCTGTTTGCTCAACAGTTCTGTATTTAATCACTACACCTGAAAGAGTTTAGTAACTTGTACTGTCACCTAATTTCTGGAGAGCAGTCCTCATTATATTACACTTGCAAAACAAAAAAGTGTAATAATAATCTGTTCTGTGTGGTAAGTGCTATCATCACATTTATCCAGCTAGCTTTCTTTCTCCGTTCTTTCAGCAGCACTGAAAAAGTGGCCTCATATGTCACAAGATGTCACTTCACTTCTGTCAGGAGGCTGATGTATGGGAACCAAAGAGGCCAGTGCTGAAACAGCAGACCACACACAAGATCCCTCACAGTTGATGGATGACACCAGTGTAAAGTCCAGAACCGAGGCTCATTGCCTGGTGGCACATGAACGATTTGAGAGGTGATGTCCTGCAGCTGCAGGGATTACATGTTTTTATTGGTAGTGGTTTTATACATTTGGCATAGACTTTTTATTTTGAACTCAGAGAAGAGATAGTGAGGAGTAGCAGAACAAATAAAGCATATCACCTTCACAAAAGTGAGAACAATTAATTACGTTGTTGGCTGTTGTTGTTTTTTCTATTGGAAACTTAATTTGTCCCAGCGAGGGAAACCAAACATGAGTTATTGATCCAATTGAAAAGCTCATTAGCGATTGCTGGTTTGGATTAGTGGTAGTTTCATGAGGGGGGGTTAAGAGTTTTCTCTATAAAGCCAGTCCCAGAGGATCTGAACTGGAGAGTTTTAAAAGATGGGTTGACATTGGGGTTGGCGAGGTGAACTTAAAATTGTATCACGACTTAACTATTGGTACGCCTCTCTGTCTGTCTATTTATCAATATTTACATTTATTGAGCAAATAATGGCATAAAAGAGTAAAAAATAATAATCCTGATAATATGGACTTGTTTTAGGGTTTTTTAGACATCATTAATTGGAATTTATTTGTTTGATGTGAAGGTTGGATTTCCTCTCTTTTGGCCTGCTTCCTTCTTTGAATGTGTTTTTGCTCGTCAGAGTGAAACCAGCTTGGAGGATGCATCTGCCAGCTGACCCCTCTGCAGAATATATAACATGCAGCTCTCCCCCCCTTTCCCGTTTCCCTTACTGTGTCAGCTGTCAAGCTTGGGTAAACTGTAGTAGCGTTGCCTCAAGATAAAAGGATCTGTGGTGCATGTGGGTTTGCAGGGGGTGGGAGTACAGGGGGAGGTTCTGTGGTGGCTTGGGTAGCATTGACCATGAGAAAGAGTTTACATCCTGACCCCAGTGTGTCTCTGCAGACTGTATCTCTTTGGTGTAATCATGGGGTCAATCCCTCCTTCTTAATCGGTGACAGATGTCTCGCCTCATCATCTGCGACTGCTATCGTTTTTTTTCTCCTCACACATGTTGGATTGTCTACATTCCCAGAAATCTTCTGGGAACCTCTGGGATGCGGTCCCAGATCTCAGTAACGTACCCCCCCCACCTCCTCCATCACTCCCTGGACTGAACTGGTTCTCATGCCTTCTGAATCTTCTTGCTGGTCAGGAATTTGTTCTGCTTGTGAAAACATTCGGCAGATTTTAACTGTACGGAGTGATGCTTTTGCTTGTTGTCAGCTCAGCTCGGCTCGGCTCAGACTTACAGAGCTCAGCCTTGAAGGTGCCGTGTGCTTTCGTCTCTTCTGCATTGTCCTGCTGAGAATTGGTTCCAGAGAATTGCATCCTTCTGCTGAATACGATTTCTTGGAAATGAGCGACAGGACAGATGGAACAGAAGAAAAAAAAACAGAGTTTGCATTCAGTGCATCAGCAGGAAAGTGAAATCAAGTCCTCAGTTTGAGACATACAGAAATGTGTGTGTGTGCTCTGCTGAATATTAAAAGCAGCATATGAAAGAAAGAGTCCAGCCTTTCTGTCTTTAATCCACACAATGCTTCAAGCCTTCTCCAGCTTTCTTTGATATTTATTATTATCACTATTGTTAACTGCTTTGATCAGCATAAAGTTTGGTGTCTTTGGGGTGTCAGCGTCCCCCTCCCACCTGCCTGCTTGGGGCCCAGACTGCTGTAGATAGAAATGGGTCAAAGTTTAGTGGAGCATCCTGTCTGACCTGGAGGAGGGAGGGGGGAATCTTAGTGCCAGGAACGGCCTTGCTGGACAAAGGGGGCTTTTTTTTAGTAACTTTTGTTTTTGCATCTATTTAGTTTTTTTTTTTTTTTTTTTTTAATTCAGAGCCTATTTATTCAACAAAATGTGATGAACAGTAAATACCAATACCAAAAGTAAAATACAAAGTTGAGTCTGATTTAAAGTATTTACTTACCTTTCTGCCAGAGTAGTCAATAATTATTTCCATTGGGAACAGAGTGTGAGAAAGGAGTTGCTGTAAAACAGGTTTGCACATTAGGCTGTGATAGACGGTAACAACTTCCACACCAAAGAGTGTGGTTTTCACAAACTGCTGGGTAAGTGTTGTGCGTTCGCTGTCGAGAGCAGATCTGCTGTCTGGTTGAGGTTTTGTGTAAACGCTGTGTCCTTATTTCAATTCTCAGAACATGTTTCCAACAGTTGATTAAAAGGTAATTGTTTGCGGTGGTTGCACGTGTGATAGAAAACCAAGATCTGCTTTACTCTCCCCTGTTTCTGTCCTTGTGCACGGCGACTCACGCCAGAACCCAGTTCAATATAGACACAGAGGGAATAATTATTGCTAATTGTTTGATTGACTTGAAAAAGAGCTAATTTTCTAGTGTCAACAGCTAATCAAAGGCATGAATAAGATTTAACTCTTATGAACACTGCGTAGGACAGAGAGCAGCGTTGCTCTGCAGCATATTATCTTTATCCTTAAAGCTTTAAAATCAAAACGCTGCACATTAAAGTGACAGCAAACAACTGTGAGTTTGTGAACGTGTAAGACAGTGCAACAGATTGTTAGCAGAGATTAACATCACCTTCAGTATGTGTGTGTTTGGAGCATCTCCAGTTTTTACAGTTGGGGAGGCATTTATGTCCCTCCTCAGAAGTCTGGAAAATTCAAATAGAGGCAGATTTAATAAAGATAGGACCGGCTTCCTTTGTCAAAAAAGGTCTCCCGAAAAACAATGACAGAGTAATTTTAATCGGAATCATGTCAGTATTCGGAGTACTGTGAGATAAAGATTTGAAGAAAGGTTTAATTTTGTTTTCTCTTGTGTGATGATGTTTTTCTCAGCCTCTACTGCGGTATATGTTCTCCAAATAAGTATCTACATTTATCTCGCATATAAACGTTGTTTTCAGCCTCAAAACATAAAATATGTTTGATTAATGCTGCATGTAAATTTATTAAAACCTTTTCATGAATCATTTACCTGCAGTTGATCACAGTCTCTGCACCCTATTCTTGAAAACAAGATTTCCATTTCAAACTGATTCGGTATTCTTGTCACATTGATTTCTGGCCCAGTAATAAACACATCTCTGCAGATTAACATGTCTGGCTTCATAAAGGTCATATTTCTTGCTCTAAATTCCCCAGAGTGAAGCAAGCCTCAGTTTTTAACATCCACATTTATAGAATACTGTTAAAATCGCACACACAAAGTCACATCTTTCATCAGTAGTGGACAGAAAACAATCTTTGACATCCTGGTGTATCCTCTAGATTCACCAGTGTCTGCTGAAATTGGCAGTAATATAAAGCCTATGAGAATAGACAAGAAAAAAATAAACCAGTAACCCAAAAGAAATAAGGATGAATTGGTTGGATCTGTAACCCAGGTGATGTGGTCATTTGTGTGTAAGATGTTAAAGTCTTCACCTTCTCCAAACTGTGCACATTTCAGCAAAATTCTATTTACTCAATTAGTAATAATGGATTTAGGTGATTTAATGAGTTATTATTGGTTCCTAAGCAAAATAAACAACTGTGGAAAACTATAGAATTGAAGTTTTCTCAAAGGAAAGATTTGAAGTTTAATCTTCCTAACATCCATCTGTCCGGCAGCCTGTCCAGTCGTTCCATCTGTCTGTTTATCTGTCCACACTTAAAGTCTGACCACTGTCAAATTATCTACCATTATTGGGTTTCTTTTTGGTTTGTTTTTTTTCATTCAAATGTGACAAATGTTTTGAAAGGAAGGTGAACAGTGGGAAGTTTGGCTTGGAAAAAGTATAGAAGTCCAACCTGAAAATGATTTTGAACCTTTGTTGTTTTAAAATATTCCAGACTATATAAAATATTTAAAGTCAGTGCAAGTGAAATTTCTTTTTATAAACGGATTGTTAAATAAGTAAACATTACTTTGCCTAATTACTTCATTTCCATGTTGGCACGTGTTGTGCAGCGGTGCTTTGAAAAACGTTGACATGAGGAATAGGAGATCTGAGATTTCACAATTAAACTATGTCTGATGTAATGGCTCATCTGCTGCACCTATTGCCACCATACCAGGAATTACTGGTGTGCAGAATTTAAACTATAGCGCTCGTCTGCTGTCAAAGATCAAACAGGAAGATTAAGGTGCAGACTGAGCGTTTTGGAAGGGCAGAAACAGCGGCAGCAGATGCAGGGATGAGCAGATGAAATGAGGCCAGTGTCATCCTGTCTCATTAACTATGCAGGGTTGGGAGGGGATTAGCCTCACTTACATAACTCCAGCTCCTCCCCTGCTTCCCCCCCTTTAACTAGCCTCTCTCCCCCCCTTTTTTTGTCTAACCCCACACTCATAATCTTTAAAGAGAAGGAGGAAGATTGTTGCGGCCTATTTGTTATTCCCACATTTTAGACTTTCATCTTTCTACAAAACAGAAATTTGAAGAAGCAGGAGGTAGAAGCAGGCTGATTGTGGTGGGAATTGTTGAAGAGAGTAATAGACGTCAGGAACTGAGAGAATCAGTCAACAAATGAAGACTTTATTCCCAGATGTGGTAATAAAGTGCAGATGAAGCTGATGGAAACGACAGAACAAGAGGAAAAAGAAAGATAGCGGATTGTTGGGGGTGAGGTGGGAGTTGAGGGGTGGATCAGATGATCTATTTATAGTTTATCCCTGATGTTGGGTTAGACTGCTTGGCCCAATGCAGCAGAGCTCAGCATCTATGTCAGTCTTCATGTCAGTTCGCATTAGCTCTGCACACACTCACACACATATAGATATTTATGAATGTACCCCGCGGGTGTGAACACAGGCTGTCACGTATATGTGAGTGTGCTGACCTTTGCCACTGAGCAAAACAAGATCACACACCAGCACATCACCTGGCTGTGTGTACCAGAGTTAGTGCGGTAAGGGAGCTTCCTACATTCTGCTTAGTTTATGCAAAAACAAATAGGAACTCGTCTTCTTGGGACTAAATTAGTCTCATTATCTTCCTTGTCCTTTCAACTCTTGTTTGTTTTGGGCTTACATTTGCATATTAATGGCCGTCCTCCTTTTGTCCTCTTTCATGCTACAGTTAAAAATGACTGCCTCGCTTTCTTATTGTGGAGGAGGTTGTTGTCCTTGATTATTGTTCCCTCTGATGACAAATAAAGGACTTATAAAAAGAGAACGTGTTGTAAAAATTCATATGTCCCAATTAACTATTAATTATGTGATCACAGTTTTTTTTATATATCACACATACACCCCTCTTATTTGTCCCAATCAACAGAAATTAGATTATGAAATCTAAAATTCTTTGTAAATTTTGAATCACACTGACTGATTTTTATCTCTGATCTGATATCTCAAGTGGTGCGTGTCAGCAGGTTGCAGTGAATATCAGCTGTCCAGACAATTTTCAGTCCTTTTTCATTTCTTATGTTTCTGTGTCACTATGTTAACTTACTCTAGAAACGTAATCTACTCTGAACCAGATTACACAGGATGCATAGACACAGCTGCACGTCTTCTGAAGTATTACTGCTTTGGTCTCAAACAAGCGCATAAATGTTCTCTGAATATATCAGGGTTGTTTTTCTTTTCCTCTATGCAAGTTAACAAAATCCACAATTGAAAATAATTCTGAGTGGGAAGTTACCATGAAATTCCCTCCGACTTCCTCGCTTCCTGAATGATTCCCGTCTGGGAGCATCTCAGTGTTGACCAGAACCCCGCTTGTTTTAGCTGTTTCGGCCTCGGCTCCATTAACCTGCGTTGTGCCGTGGCAAAGGCAAAAGATTGATTCATGAACTCACTAAAATGTGAGCATTCATATGACTGCACATCAGTGGTAAAATGTGGAAAGACACTGTGACTTTGCTTTTACAAAACCAGAATTTGGAAATAAACTGTAGATTTTGGGAATACTGTATGTTTTACATATAGTTTCTTAAGAGGTTTAGATGTTTTCATCAGATAAAGTTATAACTTTTCTGTTTTTAAGGCTGATGTTTGGCTCTACAGCAGCAGCCCTCTTGTAGTTTATCAAAGTTTGAATATATTTTTGGTGCAGCTGCCCCCCTGCCTGCGCTGCGGCAGCATTACCATGCTGTTGTTTCTGCTAAGACAAAGCTCTCTCTCTGCAAAGAAATGTGTTTGAAATTATGACAGGGAGGTTGAAGATAATGAGAGAGGAGACAAAGAGTGGGAAATGAATTGAGATGCTCCAAGTCCTCCAGACAGACAAATTGTTACAACAGCAGAGGCAGTCTGAAAAAGACAAAAGACGAGATAGAACCTTTGGCTCCGGCAGTGGAAAGTAAAAATGAGAAATGCTCCTGCTGTCTTTGTTTGATTTCTTAATTATTCTCAACTCACTTCTTTTTCATCTGTGTGGTCGGCTGGCGCTCCTGCTGTCATCAACACAGCAAAAGTTACAGAAAAAAAACCCTTCACCTTTCATGGGTTTTCAGTAAACATGCAAATACATAATTTAAGCAATTTCTGCTGGAGCTGCTTCTCTGAAGATTGGTTGCAGGAATAAGTTTGGCTCTTTCTGCTTCCAGATTTCATGTCGGCTAACTTGAACATTGGGAAAGACGACTCTGAGTTTGAGAGGAACGTCACATGATTGAATAGAAAGATGAAGTGCTCAATAAAAGAAAGTGAAGAAGTTTGATTACAGATTATTTTATTGTTGCGATTCATCAAGCTAAAGATTAAAAACAGTTGCCAATGCACTTTTGTATTTTAACAATGTTACCATGTACTGTTCAGATTTTGCTTTGCTTTTCATCAGATAACAAAATCTGATGAGCATATTGTCACCTTCCTAAAAATAAAAATCATAGCATAGGTGACTTTTTTTTGCCCAAAGGGAATTTTGTGAAAAAATAAAAAAATCACTGCCTTTTTTGCCAAAAGTTAATTTAACAGAGGTTTGACACTGATTTCAGATTCTGTGAAAGACTATTTGAGGCACACCAGAACCTAATAAGATGGAGGTTTTTAATGTTGCTGCTCCTCAGAATACTTACTTAAATTTTGCAGTTATATTAACAATATTAACATGGATATATTAACATTTTTGCAGAGTCTGTCCTTGATGTTTATAGATATAAATCTTCATTAATTTGAAATAAGTTTTGTGTGTTTGAGTGAAGTAAATTATCTGCAAGTACGTTTTTGATAAAATATACATTTTGTTCATTTATGAATTATGTCTGAAATTCTGTTTATATCATAAATGTTATCTTTGTTCCTCATATAAAATCCAGGGTGGATAGCTTGACAATAAATGCCAAGCCCTTGATATCTCATAGACAGTACTTTGCATTATCTGACCAGATTTTTCTATAAGGTCAACGTATCAGATGAGTCAGAGGATGGTGAGCAGGTTTAGACAGGCTGCCCTCTAGTGAAGAAATATTAGATCTGCATTGACAGGACTTTCTACAGCAGAGGTGATGAGAAAGCTAACAGGACAGGAGTTTAAACATGCAGCAAGCAGATCCATCAGAGCAGCGCGGGCAAACACAGTTCACATTGTTCTTTTCTTAACCTGTAAGATGAATGCTGCTCATTAATCATGGCTATTTGTCTTCTGTTGTAAGTGTAGAGGTCTGTGATTAAACCTTGTTTTCTGCAGCGGAGCCAACTCTTGCTTGCTCTCTCTATTTTCCTTCCTCTCGGAGGATCAGAGGAAAGGCTGCAGTTTGTCACTGCTCCACTCGGCTTTTCGTGGCTCTGATGTTGTCTGCTGCCAAATCCCAGCTGAATAAAAGCCAGAAATTGAAGCGGCAAATTATGTTTTAAGTTTGTGTGCTTTCACAAGGAAAGCAAGCAGGAAAGTGGGCCAACCATCACACAGGACACATTACTGCAACAAAACAGCTCTTTTTTTAATTATTATTATTATTATTTTTGAAAAATGATAGCGCCAACAAACATATCTGGCCAACTCTTATCATAAGGGTTCAGTTAATGGGAAAGTAAATGTGGGAAACCTACTACATCTGTCTGTCTGTCTGTCTGTCTGTCTGTCTGTCTGTCTGTCTGTCTGTCTGTCTGTCTAAAAATATATATAATGAATACAAATAATTCATCTGTATTATTACATTTGTTCTTGTATTTTTAACTATGTTTTAATTAAATTAATACTAATGTTATCATGGATTTTTACATGCTTATCAAGCACTTTGTATTTTTCTTGTAAACTTGTATATAAATATTACATAGTATAAATAATATTTACTTCATTGTAGCATTGGAAGAGACACCATACATTATTATAATAAAATATTCTATATGTTGTTCATATATCTAATCTAAATGCTTACACCACAGAGTTAAAAAAACAACAAAACACATTGCTGTTTTTTTGATAAATATCTGTGTTGATGTTAACAGACCCTTGTAGTGCTCCGGCTCCTGGGTAATTGGTGTCGTAAACATTTGTCGCCATTTAGTATGCAAGTACTATTATTATCCATATCATTAGACAAAGAGACAATGTCTTTACAAATAAATATATTAACGAGGGAATGGGCTGGTACAGAGTTTGTTTTGAACTGATTTGAAAGCTTGTTTCTCTCTCCTAGCGTTTTGTTGGCAGAGATTAAACAACACTTTTTTAGTGTGTGTTTTTTTTATTGGTGTTGTTCCTCATCAGAGTTGTAACTTTTCAGCACAGGAAAACACTTTGGAGCCATTCCCCCAAAAACTGTAAGTAAGAATCTGTCTGATTTACAAATTGAGTCCATTGAGACAGAAATTCAGTGGAGTCTTTAATGACTTCCTTGGTTACATTATCTTGTGGGAGCAGCACTTCTGAATCATTGTCTCATCGCTTCGACATAAAGGGTCATCCCAGCCATGAGGACATACGCTGCAGCCGGGGTGTATTCTGTCCACACGGAGATATAATGGATTATAATCTCAATCTAATCTGCTCCCATAGGGTTGTATCCATCCATCATGGAAAGTGAGATCCCATCTTCTGATTAGAAGATGAGAAATGAAGGCAGTGTGTGTCTGCCTGTATAACAGGAAAGACTGTAAATCCTCACATATTTCATGGCCTTACAGGATTTTATCAGTATTAAAAAGAATTGAAAAATAAATCTGAGTTAAAGTCTGTGCACATATACCGCTCCATATTCATTTGTACTTCTAAATAACTTTTAAAGACATTGTTATTGTGTGCACTAGCATCATCAGGGTTACTGTCCACAATGCTTATATTAGTGAAACTTAAAGAAGGTCACATATCCTTTACGTTACAGATTTGACCCACGATGAGACCTGAGTCCCTCTGGACAGACTTCCCCCCACCAGGATTAATGCCCCCACTTCCCTCCTCCAACTCCTGGTGGATCATGTTTCTAAATAATGTTGGTGCATCATGTCTGTATCAAATCTGGACTGAGACAATCATCTAATCGCTCAGGTCTTATTTTTGCTTTAATATGTGGTTGCCTCCAGTGAAATATATTGATAGCATGACAGATGGACCTTAAACGGAAAAAGACCAGAACACAATTCACAATAAAAGAAAAGAGTCAAGTAAGGAAGAAACAATTAATTTAGTTTATTTGCTGAAATTTACTGACTACTAAGTATTTCACAGTGCTTGTGGTATTTTGGGAAGAAGCCAATTATATCTACTGGACTTATGTACAAATACAAAAGGTTTGAAAATTAGCCAAAGTCCCCCTTTGCTTTGCATCGGCATGTGCATCGTTAATTGTCAGTCCCACTGTTGCCAACTTTGTGACGTTGTATATTTAGTGACATTTCAGAAAAATTAATTGGTATCGGGCAAAATCTAAATCAGCAAGTCACTTTTTTTTTTATCAGTGATCAATGACTGGCTAGAAAACTGCAATCGTCAGTGCACGCCTAATGGTATTATAGCAAAGTAGAAGTGATTGGGAACGACAGAATCGCTTGACGTTTAAAATCACAGAGCAGGTTCAGCAGAAGTTGAGGATCATAGTGTGCAGAGGTTGCCAACCTTTTTCAGTCTTTGGCTAAACACCTAACCTGAAGATTAGCTCAAGAACAATCCATAGAGAGCTTCATGCTAAGTTTTCTTTTTTTTTTTTTTCTTTTTTTTTTGGAATTAAGCAGCTGCATCCAAGCCATACAGCTTACAAGTAGCTGTGAAGCACAGCTTGGCAGTGAGGCAGTGTGGCACAAATGACCCCTGCAACAGCAACTAGAGAGCAAGAATCAATATCGTATCAATTGTCAGGGAGTAACAAGCTGCCCAATTACCTCATTGGCCAACTGAAAGGAGAGATATTGGGGGAAGGAAAACACTGAAGATTTACATTTATTGTAAAAAAAAAGTTGAGTTCTGATAGCACATCGAATCTTGGTGCTTCACAGCACTTCTTGTCCAACGCCGACACACCGTAGAGTCGTTTATTGCAAGTGTTATAGATTGTAAAACAATTGTTTTGAGCTGATATAGATTGTAAAACAATTGTTTTATGAGCTGGCTGTTCAGTTCAGCCAGCTCATAAAACCACAGAAACACTTCTGTAATTAATTAAAAATATTTCACTCAGTGGCTTCTTTTCATGTTTTTTTTGACTGCTTCTTGTTTTTGGAAAGTTGTTTTACTTTGTTGCTAAAAAATGAAATATAAAAGACAACAAATATGACAACATTTGTAATTAATGCCACATCAGTTGGAGAGTAAAATAATCTGGAATCGCTGAATGCGGATTTAAAAAAATCCTTAGACATAATTTAATCATGAAACCTCTGTTTAAATAAATGAAATTAGTAAAATGGCAACTACCTTTGTGTTTTGCCATGTTTACCATTCACTTGCCTTCTTAAGGAGGTTTTAAATTGTTTCCATTGTTTCTGCTCTTGTTGGAGCCATGTTTCCTGTCAATAATTCAGGTTTGGCTTCTTACGTGACAGACACTGATACAGATATTTGTTTAAAAATGCAAATTACTACATGAGTCCATAATTTTTTCTACAGTTTATCTGCTCTCCTTTAATGATGTTAGTATTTAAATTTACTTAGGAAAGTTTTTCAAACATTTGATTAAAAATACTTTTGCTAGCTCTGTGCTATGGCTTGTAGCCTGTGTTTGTTTATTTTCCCTGTTTCTGAATGAAAATCACCATAATGTACTTCCAAGCCTTTCAGCTGCTTTCACTTCCTTCTCGGTTAGCGCCAAATGCTCGACTCATTTTCACCCAACAAAGAGCCTCTTTTGTTCAATCTGGATGATAATGAACATGTTGCAGAATTGGTGTTATTTGGAAGCAGCTCTGCAACAATGATGCTTTGTGTGTTTTTAATTTAGGCCAAATTGAAAGAATTGCAGAGCTGACTGAGGCCCTGGAATGAGAGCTCCCTGCCATCCTGTCTCCCCCAGACCTCCAGGAGGAGCACGCTGGGCGACACACTGAGGTAAATAACCACACTGAAGAAACAAATACCCTTCTGCAGACAAAGCCCTTCTCTGATGACGTTGACCTTCAGTATTTGCTGAGTCAAACACCCCCCACCCTCCTCCTACCACTCTCATTTCTTCTCTGAGTTTCTCCCTCCCCTTTCAGGTTTTTGTTCTTTTCCTCTTGTCTTTTAGGGAGAGGAGGGCTGTGATCAATGGACTGACTTGATGCTGACCAACTTTAAAGCGGCATAACTTTAGAGTGACTTGTATTATGTTCCTACACAGATGCAGACATATTTCAGGAATTGGGGGTCCTGCCCTTTGGAAAGAGTCTGGTTTAGGATGTGATTTGGGAATGGAAAGCAGTTGGTGTGAATGACACAGAGGTAAAGGGAGGGGAGGGAGAATGAGGAGTTTGAGAGGTCAGAAGTTTGTAGCAGAGTCCATGTTGCTTCATATGGCAATCGGGTGTTTCACAAATAGGTATGTTACTGAATGTTTGTCTCTGCAACTAATCAATTTTTCTGCTTATTTGTAAACTTTGGTAGTTAGTAAAATGTACTGTACAGATCGCTGCACTGGGCTTCTTAATATGGGCAGTGTTTGGAAGATTTGCTAGGTGATAACACTGTATGGTCATCACAGCTGCACCAGCTGTCTGACTCTCTCCGTTTCAGACTATCCATTACAGATCTTCTGTGTCCTCTGCCCTTCTGCTTTCCTTCTGTCCAGCTCAATCCCAGTCCAGCTGTCCCCTTCCTTCTTTAAATTGTTCTCCATATTTCGCACTGCTCTGTTGGAAGGGAACGTCTTCTGGAAAGTCACTTTTTAAACGCTAAAGTGTTTTTGTAGGGGCCAGTCAGTGATTCATGCTTTGAAACATATTTATTCAGGCTGTTCCTTAGAGCTGCACATTATAGTCAATTGCAGATATTGTAATACCAGTGGGTGCAATTCTGTAGTCATAAAGGGCTGCTTAGACACAATATTGGATATTATATGTCCAGAGTCCTGCATTGACATTTTGCATATCGCCATATTAT
This sequence comes from Gambusia affinis, assembly GCF_019740435.1. NCBI lineage: Eukaryota > Metazoa > Chordata > Actinopteri > Cyprinodontiformes > Poeciliidae > Gambusia > Gambusia affinis. Next base: position 13,849,380 of record NC_057880.1, read on the forward strand.
TTGTCTGTTTGGATGGACTCTAAATGACCTTAGCTCTCATGTGCATTTTTCAATATTCTTGATGCTAAAGCATTGGCTTTGCTTTGCACTCTGAAAATATTTTTTATTTAATTAAATAAATAAAATTAATAACATAAATAAAATCTGAATTTCCAAAAAAATAAAGCAATTGGCAAATTCTGAGTTTGAAGTTGATTTGTATTGACTGATAACTAATCAAAGTTGGTGATTTTTTTGGTTTTCACAAATACTTTTCTGGGCAAACATCTTTTCACAGAATCCAAAGTGAATTTTTTTTAATTCTAGACTTTTTGCTTTAGAAATGAATCTCAGACAAAACACATATTTTTAACAGCTCCAGCCTGTTATGCTTTAGCCAGAATATTATAAAAGCTGAAGGTCTGCACTTATGAATGCTGTGGCTGAAACAAGTCATGATGAGGATAATCAAAACTTTAACTGCCATGAATCTATTTATACTCAATTTCGAAGTTTTAATTTATTTCATTTCTGTGCATGTTTATCACTCATAAGCACATTTTCTGCTGGTGTAGCCTTTATTATGGTATATGTCATGACAAACTGACAGAAATGCACTGTTGCATATTAATATAATATATCAGTCTGCTTCCTGTCCCACTTCCCCCTGAATTTTGTTACCGAATTGTCTGGACACCCAGTGATGTTTTATAAGGCTTATTTTTCTGCAGCCCTATAAATTGCACATTAACCCCTGAAAAACAAATGTAACACAAAAAAACAAAACAAAAAAAAAAACAGATAAAAATCCAGATAGTAGAACTTGGCAATATGCTGTTTTGCAGTGTAACATTTACTATGAAATCTTCAGGTCATGTGCACAAATGTGAAAGATTGCAAGGGGAAATGAACCTAGTAAATCACAATGTTGAAAGCAGTCCAGTTTATTTCTGACTCTTGAGGGTTTAATGTGTTGTTCTGCACTGGTGCTCTCAGCTTGTGGGTTATTATTACCTGTTCAGAGGCTGAAATGGAAGCTAGTGCTGACTCACATAGCGTCACACACGTGTATAAAAGACTCAAAAGCTTTCTGGTGTTGTATTTTCAGCCCGCAGAAGACTTGGCCTGTGTTAATGGCAGTAAAGTGCCAAGTCAGAATGCAAAAGTGGACTTTCTTTTCTCTTGCTATAGCAGCATGGGACTCTTCCAGGAAAAGAGAATAAAAAGGATTTCTCACTCTTCCTACTGGTTCTCCATGGCAGCGTAAAACAGTATACCATGAACTGTTGATATATCACTGCCCTGTGAGTTAGGTAAATGTGTTTTTAGTCAGTTAATTTTGAAAAGTAATTACTTTTAATTAGAGAGGGGTTTCCTAAAACCCCCAGAGTATGTCTTTACATTATTTCAGTTTTAGAGAAGGCTTACCTCATCACTGCCTCTTCATTTCATCTCTCCTCTGACATCCTTTGTCCTCTGGACAATAACTTTTCATTTTATTTATTTAGCTGAGAGCTAAGAGATTAGATCATCAGTGTGGTTTGCTTCTTCATAAGTAGGCAGTAACACCTCAGTTAGCTGTAGGCCACTCTTTTTAATGTTTACATTCACTATTCCAGAAAATCTAGACGTGCTAGATAAGTAGTAAGTATTAGATATCTCATTGAGAACTCTTCAGTCCATTATTTGAAAGTGGATGGGACAATTACAAACCTCCCCAGACATGAGCGTCCACCAACACTAACGAGCCATTAGAGAAACGGCAATGATTATCATGGTAGGAGGAGCTGTGGAGACTCACAACTTTGGTGCAAAAAATATATTAACTGCATAAAAACAACAAAAATGTGGCATTTATAGAACAGTGGTCAGAAACCGAAAGTTACTAGAAGATTGTCTCAATCCTGTAAAATATACTCTGGTTATTTTGAGGCTATGTGCCAAACATTTTGTGGTGGAATCATAAATCTGGATTTCAAGCTGAATAGTCCATCTCTCCAATAAAATGTGGAGGTGGCAGTTTAATGTGGGGATACTTTTAGAGACATTGGAAGGGGAATGTAGCTAAATACTGACAATCATAGAAGAAAACCTGCTAGAAACAGTCAAAGACTTGAGACAGGAATGGAGATTCTTCTTCTAGCAACCCCAAACATACAGTCTCAAGGTAGAGTCATTTTAATCCAAGCACATTTTAGAATGGCATAGTCAAAGTCCAGACATAACTTGTTCCCTGATTATTGTTTTTTTTCTCCCATCCAAACTAGCCATAATTGAACAATTTGTAAAGACAAAAATGGTACAATTTCAGTCTCTGCATGAGCTAAGCTGCTGGAGACATAACCCAAACCCCTTGCAGCAAGATGCTTCCATTTTGTACAGTATCAGCTCAGGGAGCTGAATACAAATGAACGCCAGACTTTTTGTGAACCTCAGCTTCACCTTTTTTATGTAACCGGTTAAAACTGTGATGCTGAGGCTGTAGGGTATGCTTTGACTTTCAGCTCCAAAAATCTGAACTGGAGAGGCGTTTCTTTGTTACCTTGATGCACAAACTCTGGTGCCTCTCTTTTATCTCCCCTTCATCATCTGACACTGCCATCACCCTGAAAAATACAAGCTGCAGCGCATGCTGGTTTGACTTTCCACTTCTCTCCTAGTACCTGCTGAACAACGCGCCGTTTTCTCCTCCATGAGCTCAAGAGACCGTGACGAGAGTGTAACTACTAAGACGTGCAGGAAAGTGTTATGCAATTTACCCCCATCTGAGCCAACCGACCCGCCCCCCTCTTCCTTATGCAGAGGCTGGTTCTCTTGATCTAGTCCGTGTTGTTTGGTAATTACACAGCTGGGTATTACTGCACTGTTATAGAGCCAAAGGGGAGATGATGCTGAAACACCACAGTTGTGGGGATGGGTGAGGTGTTCCCCTGATGCCTTCGGGCTGCCGCGCGTTTTCTTTGAAGAAGACAAACGGGAGAATGCTCCCAAAATTGTTAAATCTAATGCAGAATTGTGTTGATGTGGAGATTATGTGTGAAGGAGAAGGGGTGGATGAGTCTCAGGCTGTGAACAGAAAGGGGAGGAGAGTAACTTGTGTGTGTGTGCGTGCGTGTGTGTGTGTGTTACGAGTCAAAATAGAGGCTCAGGGGCTGGCAAACAAAAGTGGGAGAGGGGAGGGAAAAACGAGGTGGAAGAGGAGGAGGCAGAGGCGGTGCTACGGCAGACAGCAGGGAAGGAAAGCTGAGAAGAGGAACACTGGAGTGGAGTGAGACGAGAGAGTACTGGAGGATAAGGAGCCTTCCATTTGAATGTCCTCGTGTCAGGATATGAAGTCCTGGATTGTTGCATCAGAAGAAAACTGGAATGTTGTGGTGACAAGGCAGGATACAGGACAACGAGAAGAAACGGACGTTGAGGAGAGGAATCTCAGCTGACAGAGATATTTTTACTTTTTATTTTACTTTTTACAAAGATCAGCAGCAGCAATGCAGGACTCTCACTGGGGTGTGTATTGTTGCATTTATCTGCGTATGGGTACAAGAGTTTTTTCTCCAAACCTTTAGTCCCCTGTGTTCCTGTTTAGCTTGGCTTGCACTGTTGCTTGAGGGAAAACTTTGCATTCAGGGAAGATGATGTGGAAACTACGTTAATGGGATGAGTAACAGAAAGAAATGTTCCTCAGCAGTTCTAGTTGCACAGATTGGACTAGATTTATTTTTAAATTTGTGATGATTCCTAAAATAGTTGAAGTTAAAGTTTTAAAGTAGCAGGATGCTTCATATTCAGCTTTTCTTTTGAAGTTAGCTGCCCTGTGTAATCTAAAAATGGAAAGATGGATGACTTAGGAGCAGAGAACTCACAGTCTGGATTTATCCAGGTGGATCATAAATTTTTGGTGTGTTGGTCCAGATGCTGTTGCCCTGGTCCTCTGTAAGTTGTGTTTTCAAAGAAGTTGGGGTGCTGATTTGAATTTTCAGCCTTTAGAAAAAGCTGTTCTTCTCACGGGACAGTTGGCCTGAAGGAGGGGGAAACCACTCTGAATTCACTCTGGAGATAAAGGAGAGAGAAATGCTATACACCGGGGATCAAACACACAGCTAAGCTTTACCTCTTAAGTTGTGACCCATAAAATTCATGTTTAAAAGGTAACTTTTATCTTTCTGATGTTGACAAAGCATCGGAAGACAGTGGCTTCTGCTGTTTCTCATGTTTTCCCTCCGTTCTTAATTACAAGTTTTGTTATAAGCTTGGTGGCTGCACACTCTGGTTTCTCATCAGGTTTGCTCTGACCTGAAAGCGATGCGTCAGCAGATGTATATAGACAGGAGCTTTTTTGGGTATCTATCTCTGTAGTGACTGCTGAAAGTTTCATTGAAGAGAAAGCAAGGGAGGGGTTTAATTACCCAGGCTGGGTTTTGGCACAGATTACAGCAGTGACTTTATACTCTATAAATGTTCTAAAGTTGAAGTGAAGATCAAGTATGAGGCGTGAAGTGAAGGGGAGTAAGAGTGGGGACGTGGATCATGGCTTACCTCATCTCCTCTTAACAGGAGAAATGAGGTAAATGTGTGTCACATGTTGCAGGTTACAACCTTTTCCAGACGTGTTGACTCATGTTCGCTGTGTTTGCATCCTGTGTCCACATGCTCACTTTGCTAAGCATGTAGCTTAAAATGAAAAATGATGTCAAATTGTTTGGCTTTCTCACTCCTTTTGGTAAATACTCCTTAACTTACACTATGGTCAGGATGAGGTTTACATCGCTCACTCCATTTTGCATGCAGCGTTTTGTTAACAGTTTATTGTGAAAAATGTGACCCAATTTTTGACTATTTTAACATTTGTTTAAGAGGTGTAATGTAAGAAACTAAAGGAACAGCATCTGAAATATTTCTATCCAGACTTTATGCAGTGAATAATTATTCAGGTTGATATCTGAGGCAATATCTGAATGAGAAATATAATTTTAGAACTAAATCAAAAGTATTATGGAGTAGACTTTGCATAATGTCTATTTCTAGACATTATGAAGTCTAGGGAGTTACTAACTTAATAACTTAGTAACTTTACAAAGTTACTAAGTTGTCTTAGTAACTTTTAAAGTCTTTAGTAACTTTTATTGGGAATTGACATGGTTAATCTGGCTAGCATTGCTAAAACAGACCCCATGTATAATCTCTGGATAATAACCTAACATACTGAGGTTGAAAGGTTCAATAAGATAAAATAACTTTTGCTGTAGCCTCTTCAACCTTCCCGTTATTTGCTAAAAGTTTTGCTCTTTCTCCCTCTCACGCAGCCTAAATAAAATGCAGATTTGTTTTGACATGTTGTACTTTATAAGGCTTGCAATAAAATAACTGCTTATATATGTAATATTGAGTTATGTCCCCACATGAACAACTTTCACTTTTAAATGTTTTTTTTGGATCTGGAACCGGATCTGGGAGTCTTGTTCTCTCGCTGTCTTGCAGCCGGAACGATGTCTCAACATGTCATAAAAACAGTTTCCTTTTGAAACACCTTTGTACAGATTTTGTGCTTCCTCTGACTTCATTTTTAAAAACTTCACTGATACTGAAAATAGCTGACAGTGTAGACATTTACTGAATGAGGAATACTCCAACTAAAATTGTTTAGTAAATACCTAAGCCTATTAGGGCGTAGGTATGGTAAAGACAAAAAAATGGGACTTTCTGATCAGGAAAGACTTGTCAATCCGATGCCCCATGTACTTAGAACATATTTTCAGTGACATTGTAATATTTTGTCTAAGTGTCTCCAGTGACATTACAAGCAATGCATCTTCACATTAATTATAAAGAATCAAATGAAATGAATCTGCTTTCACGTCCTTTGTTTTCCAGTATTTCCCCTAAACTCAGCTCATAGTTTACAGAAAACGTTTATTTGAGGCGCATAAGAAGCACTGATTGTGTGCGACAGAAACACTGGAAGATTGAGTCGTCAGAGGATTAGAAGTTGGTCTGGTTCAGTTTGCTGAATGGGTATTTTCTGTGCCAATGTGCCTTCACGCCATCTTTCCCAAGCTTACAGCGCACGGACAGTATGTCTGAATACATCTGCACATGTGCAACTTTGCAATGTCAGTTATTTTCTCTGAGGAGTGGATGTGAATTATACATCCAGGCTGGCACAGTTACGGTGGTTTTGCTGCTTATGTAATAGCTGCTGTGGAAGTCATTTGCCTTTCTGTACTTAGCAGCACTTTGGTGTGCGTCTGCAGCATTGTGTGCATTCTGATTCAACTCCGATAAGTGATTTCAAGTTGGACCTGCAGTGGTTTTTTTGTAAAATGTTCCAACTTTATTTTACATCTTGTAGTCAAATAAATCATCATTGTCACTTTCAGAAATCAGTGCTACCTCTTCATTCTGACAGATTATGTTAATCAAAAAATGTGGTTGCTTTCAGTTTCAGGAAAGCAGATCCTTTCTCTCTGCTCTGGCCTCTTCTAATCTGAAACAATAGCCTTCCTTTATCCACTGAGCCTTTTGGGGGGGAGGAAGGAAAGCTTAAGAGGGAAAACTGTATTCTTCTCTTCTCTTTTAGGACAATGAGAAGTTAGAACTGCTTTAGTGCGTGGATTTACTCCAACAAACCCCATGTTGGGACCACATTTACTCTGATAAATAATTATAACTTCGACCCTAGTTGTGTGCTAAATCAAAGTGATCCTTGCAAACAGTAGCCCATTGGCCACACTGATCTCTGTTTCTATGCCACTGGCATTCTTGGTATTTCCACTGTCCGTGGTTTCGACCACTGACCACTGCTGGATAATTTGGCTGGAAAGCCTCCTGGAAAATGCAACAATTGGAGCAGAACAGGAATGTCAGCCGTGGTTCTCTTTTTCCCATAACTGCATCATCAGTTCCATCCTGTGCCAGCTGATATTGGAACCACAGCGAGCAGACTGATATATTTTCATGCATATTTTTGGTACCAATTGAAATATGTTTATAAATTACTGTGCAGGCGACCTGTTCAGGGTGAACCCTGCCTCTCGCCCGAAACGTTCGCTGGAGATGGGCACCAGTAACCCTCCTGACCCCACTAGGCACAAGGATGTTAGAAAATGGATGGATGGATTGATGGATAAATTACTGTGCATAACAAAATGCTGATTAGCGACAAGTCTTTTTGATCAGAAACGTCCGAGGTGAAACGGATATCTTTTAAAAATTGTTGATGACATATTAATCATAAAAACAATTTCATTTACTTATATCACAAATCACATTACATCTTTTGATATAGACAAGTTGTAAGATGAGTTGGACCATTATTCAAGATAGCTACTACAACAATAAATAGTATTTTTCACTTTAGGCTGTTTGTACTTCATTAAACCAGTGCTGCACAAACAGCTTTGGTCAACAGTATTTCTCACCCATTCAAATAATATTTTTTAGTATTATAAGCATTTCAATGCCCACAGGTGGATAAATTTCACCACCCAGGCATGTGGGATCCTTGAACAAACATTTATGAGAGAATGGGTCGCTCTCAGGGGTCCAGTAAATTTCAGCATGGTACATTGATAGGATCCCACTTGCACAATAATTCAGATCATTGGTAGAATTTCCTCACTACTAAATATTCCTCAGTGATCTGTCAGTGGTTTCATAAGAAAGTGTGATCATTTAGAAATGACAGTGACTCAGCCAAAAGGTGATAAGCCACTTAAAATCACAGCGCTGGATCAATGGATGTTGATGCGTATTGTGCGCTGAAGTCAGCAATATTTTGCAGAGTTAATAAGACCTTCAAGCTCCATGAGACCGACAGATTATCTTTAGGACAGGGTGTAGAGAGCTTCAAGAGACGGGTGTCTGTGACCTAGCAGCTTTATTCAAGATTTAAATGGATGTAGTGGTGGAAAGCACACCATCATTGGACTCTTTAGCAGTGGTGTCATGTTTTCTGGAGTGATGAACTATGTGTCTGTGACTGGCAATCCAATGTTCAAGTCTTGGCAGATGTAAAGTTTGGTGCAGAAGGGATGGTATTGTGATGTTTCTCTGGCATTGAGCTTATTTCCAGAGATAGCCACCCTTAATGGTTTAGTGTACCAAGACATTTTGGACAAATTCATGATCACAACTTTGTGGGAATAATTTAGGAATGATTCCTTCCTATTTCTGTATGATCGCTTGCCACTGCAAAATGTTTGAATGAATGAGTTTGAAGGGAAAAAAAGGAATTGGTCTGCAAATTCAAGACCTTGTTTAGTTTGAGAGGGGGAAGTGGGTTGTAAATTTTGTTGCCTGATGCCGATTTCTGCCCTTAGTGCAAAGTCACAGACAATAGCATCTGCAGAAAGATTAGATGAAAGAACCAAAGGTGTTTGACCCAATAGATCGCCTTTGTGTTTAATTAACCCTAACCTTAACCATTGCACTTCAGAAAAAATGGTCAAAAATTCCCATATGCATACATTGTGGAAAGATTTATCACAGTAGTTGAAGCTGCTAGAGCTGCTAAGGGTGAGTCATTGATATTTGATGGATTAAGAATGGGATGTGATGCGACTGTTTCACCTATCAGTCAACAGATAACAGACTTGTTAGTCTAAAAAGGTATGTGCATTAAACTTCATGTTAAAGTCTTTGCTAAAACAGTACTAATTAGTTGTCATATTTATAAAAATACCAAAGTATTTTTTATACTTTTTATATAAAGCATGAACCTAGCCATCTGACAGATGCAAACTGAGAAACACAAATTTTTTGTTCATAATCTTAGAAAAGGATTTTGAATCATTTTATATATTTGTGTAAAAATTAGCAACACAAAGCAACCGCATCCCCTTTTCAGCTCCATGGCAGTTTCAGCAAAGACTACAAGCTCATGATGACGTCTTTTTTCTCATGACACCTATGCTCTTTGGTTTTGCATGCTTCTATGTTTGATTAACCATTGGGATCAGAATTCAAAGCTCGCGCAGATCATATCTTGACTCAAACTTGACTTTATCTAATTAAATTTTAATCTGTCTGTATGATTGCATTGATTTGCTTAGACTTTTCTCTACATATATTACGTCAGTTTCTCTTATGAATCCCATGACACAATTGCTGTGAACTAGACGTTTATAAATATACACAATTAAATTATAATATTTTAAGCACATTGTTACTAGTTAATGTAGCCATTTGAACTTATGAAAATGCCAGTGTCATCAGAAAGGCTGATAGTTCTTCAGCTTAAACAAATGGTTTCCCAAGAGCTGTGCGAAAAATGCAGATGATCAACTGAAGACTGGCGCATTTCTCTGGTCACATACCAGATTTTTAGTGCATATCTTCCTTTTTATTCCAGAGTTTACTTTTAGATCCTTTTGATCTGCTGGAGATGTGTGTAAAGGAGAAACAGATTCGAGTCGATTCATTCTCACTTCCAGATTGAAGCCAGATGCTTTGAGATGTTAGGGAACCAACCTGTCTGCTGTTACACAAAACACATTCATTCACCTATTCACTCCCACTTTTCCTTCCTTCCTTTTTCCATTCTTCATGTCTCACTATCTCATTTCACCCTGTACATAAAAATTGTGGGCCTCCAGTATCATGGCAACACTTCCAAACAAAGGGAAAGGCTCGAGTCTGCAGCAACAGCAAGTTGGTTGTAAAAGAAGAGATGGAAGGAAAAAAAAAACTTAAAAAAAAGAGGACCTGCTGCCAAATACGTCTGTATAAACTTCTTTGTAGAAAGCTCATTTGTTTTACAACAACAACAAAAAAAGCTGCTTTGATAAATTCATAGTTCCGTAATAGTTAGGGCACAAACACTTTTTGGTTCAAAGTCACAATGTCAACAATGCTATCCACCACAATACGTGCCTGGTTTAGGTGAAGAGGGCTCTGATGTGATTGGTTACACAAACGTAGTGCGACCTTAAAGCTGTCCCGTGTGGGGGTAGGTGACAATGAGCGACCAGAGACAGTCATTGTGTTGGAATGGAGGCACAATATAACCTCAGGCCCTTTGGCAAAACTTTAAAAGAGCTCAGTTTTTTCGGTGGAGCTGGTTTTCTCAATGCAGCGCGGCCTTCTTTTGTCTGAAATTTGATGTTAGAGATTACCATTAATTTATCACAAATAAATGGGAGAATAAACAGGGTGTGGACACATCACCTTTCTGAGCTAATGTGTGTGTCGGTGTCTTGCTGCCAAGCTTCTATTGTGGATTCTTTTTTGTTTGCAGATGCCAAACATTATTCCAGCTTATCTTTACTGCTTAGGTTTTTCTGGGCTCAAGTCTCACAGTTAAACCTTTTTTGTGTTGATCTATATTAGTAAAGGTCAATCGGAAATTCTGCTGATATAAAACAACCTCTTCACTAAACATAAATGACTTTATAGACTTTAATTTTATTTTTAAGGTACTGTTCCTCCCAAAAAAATAAAAACTGTGTAATGACCAGGTAGCCAAATAGCTGTGAATTGATCCAATTATGTCCTTTTTCGTGATTGAAGGATTTCTGATGCTGAATTAACAAGTTAATTATTTTCCTAACTCTAAAGTTATTTCAGTGGCAGTGTGCCACAGTACAGGTATAGGCAGATGGAAATCTAGTCACATAGGGCTAAGAAGACAGGATGCCGAAAGAATAAGGGGTTGAAAAACTAAAGGAGAGTGGCAGGAGAGGTAATCCATCTGTAAACAGGAAAGTAGGAAGGGAAATTAAGTGTAGGAAGGAAGTGGGAAACTCCTAAAATATGACTTAAGAAAAACATCACCTCTGCCACTGATTGAACTTCTCTGAAGATGATCTTCACATGTATTTAGGCATTCGTCTTCATTGGAAAGTGACCTAAAGCATCACTGCACCAGATGTAGATTAAGCAATAAAAAATATAATAAGCAGAAAACATTGCAGATTTTTACCCAATTAAATGTCATTTACAGCCACCAGATATTTTTTTTTTCTCTAAGCAATGAGATGATTTTCTGCTGTCTCTTATTTCATGATTCAATTCTTGGCATGTTTAAAAACCTGTGAAATTAATTGTAGTTAGTGAATCGTTTCACATATATTAAGCATACGTGTCACTTATGATGCACCCAACTTTGTTTGCTGAATTTGCCAAAACAGAATTTACTAATAAAGGCAGCTGAGAATGACTAATTAAACTGTAGACAAGATAAACTGAAGATCTCAGAAAAATGTTACAAAACCTTGAGAATCTGAACAGTTAGTTTCAGGCAGGTTGTAGGGTTAGGGTTATTATCATCAATCAAACACGTTCTCTCTGCTCTGAGCAAATACTTTCCAGTACTTATTAACTTGCATAAGTTAATTGTTCACTCATATGTGAACAAATTTCAGTTTTTTCCAGCTCTGGATGAAAATGGAAAAAGAAGAAAAGAAGGGAAATAAATTTGTATTTACAAGCTTTTTTCCATATTTTCTTTTTTTTATCACAAACTATAGTTTTTGCATTTTCCATCTCTGCAACAATGACAGTAAATTTACAATGTACCATTTATGTGTTATAAAGCAATTTGGAAAAGCATCAAATTTTGAAATCAGTATTATGTGTGATCCCTGCTCTGCTTGCTGGTTCATTATTGAAATCTAATAAGACCCATTCACGTGAAGGCCTCTGCCTTTATTATATAACTCTTGAAACCACAATTAATATTTTTTTCTTCTGCTAAAGGATCTAGAAGGGGAATAAATGAGGAAAAAAGACTTAAATAGCAAAATTACTCCTGAAACTGACGCAACATTTTCTCATATTGAGGAATTAGAAGAACAGATGGTGTTTCTGTCCACATTAACTGTCTTAAGGTTCTCAAACTGGATTACAATGCCTGATTTCTCCAAGCACTTGTGGCCTCTCTTCGGACTACCTGTTCTTGTAAAATCCCCTCAACCTCTCCATCAGTCACCCCCTTTCTGCCTGCCTTTGTTTCATCACCTCTAAAATGCCCTTTTTTCTCTTTTCTCTCAATTCTCACGTCTCCGACTCTGTCAGGGCCCAGCAGAGTCTCCACTACAGCTCAGAGGTTGCGTGTGATTGCAAATGGGGGGAATCCACTGCAGGGGAATAATACGCTTCCTCTTTTGGCATTTTTAACAGACTTATCATAACAGGATTATTTCCTCCCTGTCGCAGGACCTCCTTCTGCATCTTGTTAGAAAGCTACCTGGAAACTTATTATTCTGGCCCAGTTGATGTGAAGGATAAATTCAAGCACAATATGATCTAGTGCAGTTCTAATTTCAATCTGTCAGAAAATGCAATGCATTAGGTTGTACGTTTTATGAATTTAGATTTAAGTTCCCTGTGTTGCCTCCTGCTAGGTGTAGGCAAAACAGTTTATTTTTAAATGCTTCAGTGTCAGAAAATGTTCAGGAAGTGGAAATTTTCTCTATATTTAGTGGTGATTAAAGCTTGTTTTTCCCTCTGCCCAATTTGTGCTGTTGACTGGAGAAGAAGATGCATCCACTGAGGAACAAGTGATGGGAACATAAAGTATTTTCACTTTCTCAGAGGAATGTATCAACAAAGAAAGATGGGGGGGGAGCTTCACCAACCTAAAGAAACAGCCCAGTGAGGAACATGAGAGGGGGATATTAGCCTTTGAGATTTGTTGCCGTAGTAGCCAGAACAATATTCCCTCCAGTGGAGGTCACGAGGTTGGGAAGGATGAAATCAAACCAGTTCCCTGCAACTCATCAGGAGGTCACAGGGTAACAGCTTAGGGGGGGGCATGGTTGATGGTTGCAGAGGGTTGTTAATTCTATTATCCTTGGCCAAGAGGTCCTTGTCAGGGCTTGAAGTGGAGAAGGAGGGCGAGGAGGAGGCAGCGGCTGCATAAAAGGTAACAGGAGGTTGTGAGCTCTGACTATTTTGGCATTGAGAGTGATCACATACCACAAATATCTTTATCTTCTTGACTCATGTGGACTCACAGAGTCAGTGTCCTCCCTTTACCATCCCCCCACATCCTGCATTTGAAATCATCTCTTTAGTGAGTGTTGAGTGGACTGGCAGAAACCAACTGAGTGCTTATTTACAGATTACTACCATAACATAGTAATTTTTTTTTTATTACAGATTATGCGGATTTCCACTCACCACAACGTTTTTATGTAACATCCAGTATGTGTTTATCTGATGTGACATTGTTTCTGAATAAAAAGTTCAACTGCTTTTTATGAAAAATGTTGCTACGCAGCATTAATTTGTTATTCTTAGATGTGGGAAATGGATATGTCACAGTTGTATTGTTAAGGCATTACCAGAGGTAAAAGTTCGTAGCCTATGTATATTTATTTATCCTCTCAGTGGATGATCTGCAATATTCATTATTCAGATTTCTTAAAAGTTAAATACCCTAACCCACCACAAACCCACGTGGGCTACAGAACCAGTGAAATCTTTCTTTTTAAAGTTTTATTTGCCATTAGTGGAGAATGCAAAATATTCATATAAATAACTATATCTTTTGTGCAACACTGTGGTTAGATTTAGAAAATATGTTGAGATATTTGTGGCGACATCTTTATTTTTGAAATCTAGCATCAGTGCTCCTAAAATGTAACTTTTGTCACAGCAGCTATTTACCAACTTTTATTGTCTGCTTGTAAGAAAATCTTAGCTCAGTGGTCTTGAAGATGTGTGTCCTTCCAGTCCTCCAGGGCAACAAACACTGATGATACAGAGTCTTCAAATGGAGGGCTCAGCCTGCTGCAGCTCTTTGTATTTATATTATCTGCTCATGTTCCTGTCCCTAAAAATAGTTTCACTGAGGCTATTGTTGGTTTCTTCAAAGTTGTTTTGATGAGTGTGAGCAGAGTAACTGTAAGAAAGAAAAGTGACTGAAACTCAAAACTCAGTAAATTCAGATGAGTGCTTGCAGTTACAGATGAGGACTTTTAGAAAAAAAATCAAAGCTGATTGTGATATTGTGATTCACCCCTGTCCCTGGTCCGTGTTTCCAAGCACATTCACTGCACTTTAGCATCTTTAATGTGCAGTTAGCATTGTTAGTGTGGATGGCATTTCAAAAACGGTTTCTCTTGAGAAAATCAGGTACGACATTGTATGTCAACTTTGCTCTACTCCATTTTACGTTCCTGTTATTAACTAAATGCTTCTCCCTTTCTTGTAGCATTAATGAACCAGATATAATATAAATGGTTTCCTTTAGCATAACATAGGGTGTTAGCTCATACATAACATCCTCCTGATTTCATTTTTGAATAAATGCATTCAGTAGGATGCATTTAATATAAATTGTATTCAGTAAAACTTAAATTTAAGAGTTTCCGTTTTGCAAATGTCAAAACACAGAGGGACAAAGAAGAGAGGTTTTCATTTTTGTCGTATTCCTAAAAATACTCACCAAATATATATAGTACTGAGAACAAATGTGAACTTTTGAATTTAAAATTAGGATCATCATTAAGCCTACTTTGCTACTTGTACTAATTGTAAAAGTCTTAATTTAAGGGGAGAAGATATTTTAAAATAGAAACTAACATTTTGTTGTTGCTTAAGTGATTATATAGAGGTTGTAAACTGAAGGATTGCTGTTTAAACTTTATTTACTTTGCCATTTTAGTGGCCCTGCATACAGGGTTTTGCAGGTCCCTGCAAATCCTTGCAGGTTTGTCAATTCGATTAATATCTAAATGAAAATCAATGGAAAAGTTCTCAATTTATCATTAAGATGCTGACACTTCACTCCATCCCTTGGGATCTTGCCATTCAATGTGGATTTCATGTGGCTCTGAACTCACAACCTTTTCTGTGTATGACTCGATCAGTTGTATTGTTTTTGTTGGCTGTTTTGCAGGAATGATCAGAAAAAGGTTTTGCTCATTGGGGCCAAATTCTTACTCCTTTAGTAATCTAAGGATCCTCATACTGGCTTTGATGCCATTGAAACAGAAAATATTCTAAATAAAGGCTTAAGATGACCTACTTAGGCAAATATAGTCCTGTTATAAAACATGTCTCAGGGTTAGTTTTCTTCTACTTAAAGCATATGACTATAATATCTTTGTTTCTTTTCTCCTGTTAGTGTGCTGTTCGTCTGATGCGGTCAGGCTGCCATGGCTCTGGTCCAGGCACTTCCTGTGAGTGACCACCCCAATCCAGGTCTTGACCTTCACCAGTGCCGGCCATTGTCACCCCACTCCTCCTCGGACTTCTGCTCCGGTCCTTGTGGGGCCTGCAACTCCGACATAGCCATGGGTTCAGTCAGCAGTCTCATATCAGGCAGGAC
Organism: Gambusia affinis; assembly: GCF_019740435.1. Lineage (NCBI taxonomy): Eukaryota > Metazoa > Chordata > Actinopteri > Cyprinodontiformes > Poeciliidae > Gambusia > Gambusia affinis. The sequence goes on from NC_057880.1 coordinate 13,864,633, forward strand.
ATATCAAGAGAGGCACTGCAGGGCTGGCAGCGAATTCACCAACAAACCACGTCGCTCCACGCCGGCCACCAGCTGTTTCCGGCTGCAGGACAAAACCCTCCGCAGCGGGAGCTCCCTGGAGCAGCTGCTGGTCAACAGCAACCATACACAGCCTCAGGCCCAGGTTCTCCCTCCGCCACTGCCCACCAAAAAGCAGCCGCGACCTGGAAACTCTGCCGGCGCAGGTGGGGGTGGAATGGCTGCTGGAGCAGCCGGAGGTGGAATCAATGCAAACTTTGGATATGTAAGCGAAGAAGTGGTTGTTGGAGACTGGAACGACAACCTGGTGCTGACCGTCGCCAGTCCCTGCAGCGACCTGGAGGACCAAAAGGACAATGGGACTGTGAACGGCAACATCGGTGGGCCTCCTCCCAAACTCATCCCAGTGTCTGGACAGCTAGAGAAGGTGAGGAGATGATGAGATATTTGGATTCAACAAAGGTCAAACTGTCTTTAGTTTTGTTTGTTTTTTTTGAAAGAAAGTTTCAACAACAAATTAAACTGAATGAAATATGTGTTGCTTAATGTATTTGGTAACCAGCCTTAAAACTATAATACTCTATTGTGCTTCAAAAATAATTTTATTTTCTCTCTTCATTTTAAAAAACTCCACGTTTGAGTTATCTGCAAATTTCTGGTGTTTCCACTTGATCTTTATTAGACTGCTGACAGACAATGTTCTTGGAGGCCTGCTATTAATACCATCATTTTTCAGACTTTGCAGAATACGAAACATAATGTCAGAGGATATCTTTGATGGTCAGTAACTTATAAAGAGGGACCAATGATGGTCTTAAATTTCCTCCATCCATTCACACTGTCCCCCTGTGAAATGGTGGAGTCCAAACTCTTGAGATAGAAATTTACAGCATTTTCAAAGTGATGAACACCAACCAGACCTGAAATATTTCAGATTATATTCAATATATATATATATATTTTTTTTTTTTTTACAGAACCCTTGTAGAAACAGCACTGGAATAATAATAATAAAGGCTAATGGTTATTAGGTTACGTTTTACTGGCTACAGAGCCAGGAGTTTCTTGGTTAATTAGAGTATTATCATTATTACCCTGTGCCTATGTCCGAGTTTAATATAGAGAAATCAAGAATTAATATAATAAATACATACATTTTTAAAGAAATATGGTATTTACAACATAACACATACATAAACAAGAAGAGAACTGAAATGGTTTATTGACAAGTAAAGAACTAATAACTAGGTATACCAACACAAAATTATTAGCTAAAAATAAAAATGAATAAAAATGTCAAAATGTTGCCACATTTCACATTAAATGTATTATTATTAATTATGTGGTTATTATTTTTAGTAGTAGTAAATTATATGATTGTTGTCAGATGTTTTATTTGTACCTTTGTGGAAAAAGAGCAGAAAAATTTTAACAATGTTTTCTTTTTTCTCTGAAGATATTTTTTAGTTCAGGTTGGATGCATTTAAATATAACAGTCTTCTCACTTTTCTGTCTATAAAAATAATAATACATTTTCTGTGTGTATTTATGTGTATGTTTTCAAACCAGAATATATGTTTTATCAATCTTAAAATTTTGTTTTAACAAATCTCTGTTCTGTTTTGAATTTGAGTTTGTCCAAAATGTTTTACATTTTTGGATTAAAAGCCATCCAGCTTTCATCAAAAAACACAATCAGTGAAATACTTTCTTAATGCGTATTTCTCATTAAGAGCTTGCTTTAGTAGTCATATTTTCCAACAATGATTCCACCATGCACATCACCGACGAAAAAGCAATAATTTATTTTTTTTCTTTAAGTGGAAAACTGTAATTTCTTGATCTTTCCATTCACTTCAATTAATCTGTTGACACATTTATTTCAGTATGTGTTCTTGCTTATGACTGATTTGATCTACCGCATGTCAAAACATCTTACACTGTTACTAAGAGGAACACTGCAATGGGATTTTAAGATGTTTTTATTTTTGTCCAGAAGCATTTGAAGCAAAGTGACTGATTACTGAACCAGAAATCTTCATTTGCGACTGAAATTCTGTACTGTAAAACATCTGAAGGCTTTAATGACTGAGACATCATTTTCATCAGATTCCCATTATTTAGCTCATTTTCATCGACCCATTGAGCCAGACCAGCTCAGATGGATCAGCTTCTTTGACCTTTAATCAAATGTCCTCTCTTCTTAGTCCATCTATTGATTTACTCGTTCATTAAGAATATCAGTATCAGTGAAGTCTATATGTAGGCTATTCTGACAGTGGTACAGGTCAGAATATCAGTCACCTCGTTTGAAATAGGCTAATCAAAAAATCAAATAAAATTTTATTTGTATAGCACATTTCAGCAGCAAGGCATTTCAAAGTGCTTTACATCAAATCAAACACAAAAACACAATGCAACATAGAATCAACAATAAAAACACAACATCAAGTCAGATTCCGTCAATAAATTTGCAATTGATTACGTTTCAAATACAACTCTAAACAAGTGGGTTTTTAGTTTCATTAAGAATATCAGTATCAGTGAAGTCTATATGGAAGGCTATTCCAGTGGTCATAGATGCTGAATATCCGCTCACCTCGTTGGTTCTGAAATAGGCTAATAGCAGTATACTCATTAAAATTTTCCATATTACATTATTGCTACAACCTTTATGTTTGTGTTGTGTAGTGCTATTTATTTCATCTAGATTTTCTGAAATGTAACATGGAATCATTAGTAGTAGCTAAACAAGAATAGATGGGGCTGACTTTTATTTTTTTTTTGCATAAGTAATAAATATGCTTAAGTAAAGTAGCACAGATGAGCTTTTTGTAAGTCAGAAATGATCAATTGTTTTATTTTCTTTCCTTTCAGAACATGGAGAAAGTCTTGATTCGTCCCACGGCTTTCAAACCTGTCGTCCCCAAGAACCGTCACTCGGTGCAGTACCTGTCTCCACGGCCAGGAGGCAGCAGTCTGTCCGAGAGCCAGGCCAGCCTAAACCTCCTGTTGCCCCTCGCCGCCCCCAACAGCACGAGCAGCACAAACAGCAACATTGGCAGCTCCAGCTCCAGCTCTGAGGGGAAAACCAATTCGTGCGGAGGCCGTAACGCTCGCAGCATCCAGTCCTGCTCCATGTCCGACTCAGGGAGAAACTCCCTCTCCAGCCTCCCCACCCACAGCAGCACAGGCTACAGTTTGGCCCCCAGCGAAGGATCCAGCTCGGGGTCTGGTTCCGGGGGCTCGGTGGAGCCGGTGTCGGCTCTGGTTCGCAACACTTCAGGAGGAAGTGGCGGCCACGGTCACAGCAATTCGGACAGCGGACGCTCCTCCTTCAGCAAAAGCACAGGCTCGGGGTCGCTGAGCGGGCGCGGGCAGCCCCTCTCTGACAGCGGGTCCTGTGGGCACTCGCCACCGCCTGTGGAGGGATACGAAGTGGTGGTGAAGGAGCTGGAAGAGAAGCTGAGGGAGCGAGACCTGGAGCTCCAACAGCTCCGGGAAAACCTGGATGAGAACGAGGCAGCCATCTGCCAGGTGGGGCGCCGTCATCCCGTCACACAAGCAAAACTCATTTAAAATGTCAGATAAAGCCTTTGATGTTGACGCTGGTTCAGAAAACTGTCTGACTCATGCCTTTTGCGTTGGAAGGTGTATGAAGAGAAGCAGCGACGGTGTGAAAGAGAGATGGAGGAGTTGAGACAGAGCTGTGCAGTCAAGATGAAACAGACATCTCAGAAAGCTCAGAGAGCACAGCAGGTGCTGCAGTTACAGGTAAGTCAGACACATAGAAACATTTTATGTCTTATGCAGTGCTTTGCAAAGCTATTCATACCCCTTTTAGACTTTTCACGTTTTGTCACATTACAACCACAACCCTGAATGTATTTTATTAGGATTCCTTTTGCTCACCGATGATCTCTAACGACTTCAGAGACCTTTACAAAGCTGCGGGGGATTGTACATTTTGAAGTTATGCAACTGAAATATGTTTTCTAAACTTCTATAGTGTACAAAATATGTTGGTTTTTTTTTTTAAATGTCAGCTTTAAGTAACCTGACTACGTTGTCTTTTTGTCTCTGGAATTAAAAATCGTCATGTGATAATTTGACCTTCATATCGAACCAGCATGTCTGCTCGTTCCCAGGTATTCCAGCTACAGCAGGAGAAAAAGAAGCTGCAGGAGGATTTCTCATCCCTGCTGCAGGACAGAGAAACACTAGAGAGAAAATGTGCCACCATCCAGAGGGAGCAGACGCAGCTGGGGCCCCGTCTGGAGGAGACGAAGTGGGAGGTGAGTAAGAATGTGACTTTGGAAAGGTCAGATTCTGAATCGCAGTGTCTCTGACTTTGGCAGGAAACCTTTGCTGTACGTCTCTTTTTTTTGTTACTATAAAATGTTTGAGTATGATAAGGCTGCGTTATGCAAGTAATTCTAGAGTTTCTGCCTTCCTCTAACACATTTCGTGCTCTTCATCAGGTTTGTCAGAAGTCAGGAGAGATCTCGCTCCTGAAGCAGCAGCTGAAAGAAATCCAGTCTGAGCTCAGCCAGAAAGCAGGTGACATTGTCGTGCTCAAGGCCCAGCTCAGGGAAGCTCGCTCCGAACTGCAATCGAGCCAGGGCCGAACCCAGGAGGCCCAGACCGCCCTGCGGACGAGATCTCTGGAGCTGGAGGTCTGCGAGAACGAACTCCAAAGACGCAAGAGTGAAGCCGAGCTGCTGCGGGAGAAGGTCAGCCGTCTGGAGGATGAGTCGGGCCGGATCCACGACACACTGTCCAATCACAGCGTAAACGCGCCCAAGAAGGGGCTCGGCATGAGCCTGTCGTTTCAACAGGGAAGAGTTGTGATAGGAAGGGCAGGTCCCAGTCCCTGCATGTACCGTGATGGAGAGGACGGTTACCTGGTGTGGGGCGGAGAGAGCGACGAAGCCAAGGCTCAGAGGCAGAATGTAGAAACGCTAATGGGACTCAGACAGCAGGTACCTTTTTGGCAATTCTTTGTGGCACAGAAAACAAAAGTAGATATAAAAAAAAGTGGAATTTTTATGAATATTTTAGCAAACTGCCTTTTGGATACAGTTCAGTTTATTTTTATAGCAAATGGGCCAAATTCTTAAAAAATATATGATCATATCACAGGGTTTCCCCCAGAAAACTTGCTAGACGCGATGCTCAGGGCGCTACAGCAGTCATCCAGCCACCAGCTGTGTTTTTGAGTTATTGGAGAGTGAAATTTTCAGCAGATAACTGGAAGGCTGAAGGAAGTACAGAGAAATGTCTCTAGTTTAAACTTCTTACCTTTCATACTGTCTGTTGCAGAATATGCTGGATTTGAAAATGCTGGCAGCCTTTTGGTTATTTACAAGAGCAAACATACTGAGATAGCAGTTTTAAAAATGCTAGCTGTGCTAACAGTGCTGAAACAGTATACTAAAGGGTGTTGGAAATGTCAACTCTGTAATCATGTTTGTCCGTTTCAAAACAGTGAAAATAGTTTTATAGCAACTGCTCTGACACACACATGATGTGGCATCTAGCAAAGGCTAGAGAAATATTTCCACTACTGATCTCATTGTTGTCCTATATTATTATCATCAAACATAAATCAGAATCAGCTAAGGTCAAGCCTTTACTAAAACAGCAGCTCAAATTACAGCCCCTAAGTTTTTATCGTTGCACATCTGTTATGCAGACTACAGTTTTAGCTGTTTTTGCACTTTGACCTTTCTCTTTCTTTTCACCTCTGCACACTCTTAAGACTCGATCTAAAAAGCTCATTGTTGTGTCTATTCTATTCTTCAAATAAATTAAACTTCAGAAATACTCCTCAGAGTTATTTTAATCCAATACAGCTATGGAACTCATGGCATATATTTTCCATTCAATTTATCAAGCTCTATTTTAATTTCTTTTGTTAAGTTTTTGCTTTTTGAAGGGGTGCATTAGCCCATAAAATCTTCAAGTATTAAAAGTCGTTTCACAGTTTTGTAAATCTGTGCCTGTGCACCAACCACACCTTTCACTACTGAAACGCAAAATATGTTTTTTGGGGGTATTTTTCCAGGTGGATCGACTGAAAGCCGAGCTCATGTATGAGAGAAGAACTGGCGAGGAGCAGCGGTCACGCTTTGAGGAAGAGAGGAGGGTCTGGCACGAGGAGAAAGAAAAAGTACAAAAAAAACTTAATTTTAAATGAAAATCTAAATCTTTTCTCTATTTTACATGGTTTGTTGCTTGCTTCCTCACATACTTTATTTACAGTGTGGGATCTATTCCCCCTCTCCCCCCTTCACTCAGGTAATCCGCTACCAAAAGCAGCTGCAGCAGAACTACATCCAGATGTATCGTCGCAACCGTGATCTAGAGCGAGTGATGAGGGAGCTGAGTCTGGAGCTGGAGAACAGGGACATGGAGGACTACGAGGTCCGCAGCGGCAGCAACGACATCCACTTTGAGGAAATCACTGCCACTGAGATCTAGACACACACCTACGCACGTAATCCAGTAAAATGTGCACACACAACATGGAGAAAACTTACTAAAGTTCCTGAAGATGCAAACCAAACACTGAACTGTGGACCAAATGCTGTACTAGCTTCGATGTGGTGTTACATGGAGCGCAGACCGAGCTCTGAACACTGTTAAAAAGGGAACATCTCCCAAAGGTGCATTTGTTAGTCCGTGTTAACACAGATGCGCCCCACTAATTCATCTCCTGGCATCTCCTCTATAAAGCCAGCACAAAGACTGCATTGTTTCTGAGACCAAAAGCATTGAGGAGCTTGTCATTCTCAGAATATCTTCAAATCAGGGTATTTAAATTAAACAGGAACCTAAAGCAAAAAATATATATATATTAAATATTCCCTACTGAAAAATCTCATCATCATGCACTTAAGCTTCTTGGCTGCTTGCAATATAAAACACCTGGCCACCAGCATGTACAGGATATTCAGGCGTCAACACAGCAGCTCAGTTAGCAGTGACCAATCTAAACTGCGGCGCCGCAAAAAAAGAAAATAAAGAGGACAAACAACTTCCATCATTCACAGTTTAGATTCCTCCTTTACCACCAACCTGTAAATAAGTTAGAAGACATGTTGTTGTAATTTAGGCATTTTGGCTGCAGTTTGTGTTATTACAGCACATGTGTGGTGACCTGTGTTTTTAGAGAGAAAGGACATAATAACTCATCTCTGCTTAGCTCACTGAGAGAAACAATGGCATGATTTTACCCAAGATTTCCAGAAGAAACTCAGAAATGTGATACCAACTAGGATCAACTTTGATGTTTGAGCTCATAGTTTATTTACTCGTGGACATCTCATTCTGTTTCTTCCCACCAAGACTCCAGGTTCCAATAAAAGCTAGTTTTAAACTTTGAACTCATGTTTTTTAGTCATACTGTGCCTCATAAAACTGGTTCAGACGATGAAGCGAGCCTGTATTTAGCTTGGGGGAAGAGGTGAAGAATGGCAGATATCAGCGGGGTTTATAAAGATTTCTCTTTTTTCTTTGTTTTTCTCCCAGTTCCAACTTTCTGCTTCATTGTTAGCTATTTTTATCTATCTCAGCTATTAGCACCAGGGTGAAACCAAGTCCAAACCAGTATCGAAAGTGCAGGATTACAAGCTTGTGCGGCAACGAAGATTTATTACATGCCTGTAGTTTCTGTTTTGGATTTTTTTCTCCCCTCTGCGTCTCCCACAGTGCAGGTCAAGAGTTTACACACACTCATTATCGCTATGAATGTCACGCTAATTTAATTCTTTTAATGATTATTCATTTAAACCATTCTCTTTTTCAAGATTAAATAGTTTAAACAAAAACAATGCCTTAGAAAAAAAAAATATAATAATTGGTTCTGCAAATTGGAATTAAATTAGTGTTTTCTTTAATCTGCACAGGTTCAAAGTTATGCATAAACATTCAAATATGTATATACTTCCCTACTAATATGTAGATAAAGGTCCATTAACAAGCTCCACTTCACCCCAATGTTTTTTCATAACAAGCTTCTGGCATAATTCTGGTTAGAGATATGATCACTGTCAATATAATTAGCAGAGTTTATTTAATTTGGATTGTGTCCTCACATATCAGCTTTTAAAGCCTAGTACACACACTTTCAATAGAGTTGTGGTCTGGGCTTTATTCTTTCTCTACTTTTTATTATTCCTAAACCAGTTTTGTTGTGTTTGTGGGGATTGTAGTGACCAATAATTAGAATGATGATTGATAATTTAATAGCTGCCAATAACACAACACATTTTTTTCATTTCTAAATGTAATCAAGCCCTTAATGTAACAGATGGTGAATAACATAAGTTATTGTTCTAATATTTTAGAACAATAAAATGTTCTAAAATTTTCTTCGTTTATTGAATTGTAGGAAATTCTTTTAAAAATATACTAATAATACGTATAATATGTGCATAAAAGGGCTGCATTTCTTATGATTTTTTTTTTTACTCCTCAGATGTATTAGTTGGCATAATAGTCACATTCATTTTTCAAGTATGCACAATATGCAGCACTCTTACCTAATTAAGGTCATGAGATTCTATTTGAAGATTATCTATCTTTATGCAGGATATTATTTGCTTAGATATATAGATTTATACATTAATGTATGTAGGAATATTAAATTATTTACTGTGAAATATATTTAGCTCTCTTTTTGGAATGCACTAAATCTCAAGAAATTAAAACTATGTGAACTGTGTAAACCTAATTTACACAGTTCTTCCATTTTCTAATAAGGACAACTAATCCTTTAGTTTCTTAATGTAACTAATAATATTGTTGACAAAACATTATCTTTTGGCTTTTTTACATTTTGAAAACATTACATCATTTGCTCATCTTGAGGAACGTTTTATGGTAAGACGGGACAAAGACTGAGCTGCTTCACCACAATCACAAAAGGCATGAATTGAATTTCAAATGTTTGTGCTTCAACAGGACATTGATCCTAAACTTAAATCAGAGTTGATTTTGAAATGTATAAACCAGAGTAACATTTAAACTATTTGCACCCCTATCATGTTTTTGTAAGATTTATGGAAGTAATTATCATAAAATCGTCCCACGACCAAAATAATGTTTTCAATGAATCATTGACAAAATAAAACTTTCATGCTCATGATGAGTGTATGTAAACTTCAGCACTGTATTAGTTTCCTAGATGTCATTACTAGCGAAGCCAAAAGAAAACATGTTGTTTGTGTTCCTGGTATTTGGCCTAATTATTTTGACTGATTGCTAAAGGAGAAGGAAGCGGCGCGTTTGCATGTCTTTGTTCGCAGGATCTTTCGGAAGAAGCCAGCTAAGGTGAGGTGAGAGTTTGCAGAGGTGTTTGCTCCTGCAGCGTTCAAAGCCTGCAGGCTTTTCATGGAGCGTGGAAACATTCTCACAGTAAATGCAGGAATGCAGGGCTGTGTGTGACACTGAGCATAGAAATATAGGGCTGCTGAGAACTTTATTTTGTAAAGAGTCTTTATTAAGGAATAATATAGTATTGATACATGGGAATCTATATAATGGAGGAAAAGTTGTATATTTTTTATATATATGTAGCACCTGAATAAATTTTGCTGTAATACTGGTGTGGATTGATGTCGATCATATACCAATATTTCAGTGGATGGATGAGATACAAACGGAAGCATCTGCAGAGAGAACGCGTGCACCTAATACTGTAATGCATGACAAGTTAATGTTTACATTATATAATCTGTGTTGAAAAATCTTGCATTCTGATGAGCAAGCTTGCCGAAAAGCAGGATATGAAACCGAAGGGAGTTTTCTTTTTTTGTGTTCTGCTCATTTTTGCCTTTTGTTCTCACTACTCTGAGCTGTCCTTAAGTTGATTTCCAGTGTCATACTAGCTATGACCTCCCTTTTGCGCTTTGTCATGCCATTTGCTTAGACGACAAATGAGATTGTTGTTATTTTGAGGGACATCTTTATTAATGCGAGAGATGGACTGAGGCAAGCCTAGAAAGTTTTATTTTGCAGTCATATTTCAGTATGCCGCACGTTGTCGCCACTTTCATTGGGGGTCATGAAATAGTCAAGAGCATTAGGCACTGTGTATACATTCCTATGGGAAGTAGCTCAGTTCTGCCACATTCACTGTAACTAGACGTAGACTGTTAATCAGCACATCTGCACAGCAACAAGCACAGGATGCTTCTGACTCACACTTAAACATTTTCTCATATCTCAGCTTCAAAGTAACATGACTATCTTCTGTGTAAATATGTAAAACACCAAGCAGTATAACAGAGTGTCAATGTCTTTTATTTAGACAAGATATCTATTTCCAATGTAGCCACTGTGACTAGACCAAAGCAACGTAACATTTCTGTTTGTTTTTTGGGGTCTTTTTTTTTTTTGTTTTTACATTTTGGTGGCATTTTTCATCCTTTTGTGAGCTTTTTTTTTTTTTTTTTTTATTTTTACTTTCTGTGTTGTCATTAATTCAATAAAGTATGTAGCTGTTTGTGTATATTTTTATGTGTACAATACATGTACAAATTACAGTGTTTTTAATTAAAGAGCAAGTGGTCACAACGTAAAAATGACTGGAGTAATTGTTTCTGTTACCTGGAACACAACAAAATGCATAAAGCGTCCCAAATATGTAATTTTTCCTTTAAAGTTTGCCGTATGGTTGTGCTTGAGGTTTTTCCAACCCTCTTAAACGTTAATTTGTATCAGCACAAAGAAAACTATGTTGTTGAGAAATATGATCTAAAATTACAAACTTCTTGTGCAGTCTTAATAGGTATCAGTGTTAGTAGTTCAAACATCACATATCTTACAGCACCTCTTATGGTGGTTTATTCCTTTATTTCTGTAAAGGAAATGTTTAAAAATCTATGGTGTAAGGTCCAAGTTTTTAAAAACTACTTCTGTATTTTGTAGCAACCCAAAAACATTGAGACATGAGTTGCATCCTTACATTTCTACCACATCTGCGGTCATGAAGCCTTCACCTCAGAACCACTTATGAGTAATACTTTATCAGCGTTCTCCTCCCACTGCTGCTCTTCCACAGAAATAAGGCTCTATGCACAGCACATCCTCCTGCTCTTATCTGAGCTCCCTCGCTCTGATTTAAACCATACCACCAACATCCCAAGTCCTGCTTTCCCCTGTGATGTGATTTCCTTCTTCTTTATATGCCTGCATAAGCTTTGACCAAAGCGAGCTGTAATTAAGCCTCTAAAGTGGCAGAAAATTTCTGTCAAAAAAGGGGGGGGGGGGGAATGCATAAAAATACAGAGTAGTACATTTTAATTATCCCAGACATCCACTAAAAATCAAACTCTCAGTTTTGACATAATACAGGACTTTAATCTGGAAATGATTTTGCAGTCATATTGCAGTCATATTTCATGAGACTTATAGATATAAGTCTCATAACACAAGCCGGGATAATCTCCGTCTGGCGGTTTTTGCGAGGGCTGCTGGGCTGAGGAGAGCAAAGTGCAGTCCACTGTCAGACAGTGCTGAGGTCACAGATAGGCCTGTTGGAGCAGTGGCACAGTCAACCAAGAGCTTCAGCGTGAATCAAATGATCTTGTCATAAACCATACTTTATTAAAAAAAATATAGCAAATGCATTTAGTAAAATATTATAAAAGTCACACATGTTGGACTTCATCTCACATGTCGACGTGGCAAAAAAGCTTTCTGACAAACTATGCTACAATCTGCTTGTTTCGCTTTGTTTCCGTCAGGAGTTGAAGGTTTCACTGTCTTTTATGCTTCAGCAGCAGTCTGCTGGCCAGGCGCACAGCGTCTACTCAGCAGGTCTCACAGCTCCGGGGGGACGAGGGGGACCTTCGGGACCTTGACCACGAAAACCATCGGGTCTTTGGCCTTGTTGCTGAAGGCACGGCGGATGACGTCCACAGCGTGCTGATGAGTTACTCCCTGCAGACTCTCTCCGTCGACGGATATTAGCTCATACCCTGCCTGTAAATGCAAAACCATGATATTTCAAGAACATTTAAAGGCTCTTTTGCTTTTTTTTTTTTCTCCTAACTTTATAGAAGTCTGTATTCTCCCCCCTCCCCAAAAAAAGAAAAAACTTCAGACAAAATAATTAATGGCAAAGAAACGCTAGGGACTCCCTCTTTATGTCGAAATGTTCACACATGACTGCTCGTATATTTTGAAGTTTCCCCTTCAGCACAAGGTCAGTGAAGGAAAACAACAATCCCCAAACACCTGCACATGCACACATGGTTAGAGAGTCTTTGTACAGTTTCCTGGAGGATGTGAGGAGACGGCTGCAAATCTTCTGAGCCCTCAGCAGAGGAACTTCCTCTGATGTCAACGGTGTTTGCTGAGGATGCACCTGCCTCACACGTATTGCCTCGGCGAAGGTTAGCAACCACGTTACACAAAAGCACACAAAGACAAAGGCTATTGTTTCGATCAATCAGATCTGTTTTCTCTCTCCCTTTTCGATTTATTAGATGCCTATCTAATCAAATCAAGTCTGTTTATGTACAAGGTTTATGTAAGCTATTAAATCTGTCCTGCCCTAATTTGATCCCTGCCACAAACCACAGTCTGTGATGTTCACTAGCTCTCCATGAAAACATTGAGCTAAATTTAACCAATAGAGCTTAAAAATCCTTCCTCCAGTTTTTTTGAACTATTTTTTTTTTATCTGAATTACACTGATCACATTTTAATCTTCCCCATCCTCTTCAGAGCTGGATGAGATTTCCTCTTTTAAAAGACAGCGGGCAACAGATATCATAGCTTGCCAAAAATGTTGCATGTTTCCCCTGAAATGGCTCTTTAGATTCTCCAATGTGGATCTTAAAAGCTGTTATAGAGTTGAGCAATGTTTTTAATGAAAAGATCATTTAAAAAAAAAAAGGCTTTCACTGTTTTTCCAAGACACTTTTATGTAACATATGCATCGCATGTCCACACAAAATGACACTAATAGTGTAAGAAATTTTCTGCTTGTTTGTTTTTTTGTTTGTTTTTTTTTAAGTAATTTTCAGAAATAAAAGGAATGTCCGGAAATGTAACAAACCTAAACACAAAACTTTTTTTTTCTGTGATGCAAGAATCTAAACAAATATCCTGTGGTGATTGTGAAAACAAGCTATTTTGTTTTCAAGAAACACATTTTTGCAGCACAGCTGATGCAAGATGAGGATGCAGCTGTTCAGCCATGGAAAGCCTTTCCATTAAGATTTCCACACATTCTTTTGGACCTAATGGGAAGGTTTGGATGTCTGTGCATGTTGCTGTCACTCCCAGTCATTTCCATTTCATATTAATTCCACTGACAGTTGTCTGTGGAACATTTAGTTAGGAGTTGAGATTATATTAAGGCACCCTACTAGACTGTACTGAGCTCCTGAGAGTGACCCATTGGTCTGCATTCATAGTGATTACTTTTGGAAATATAGTGTGTGATGATCACACGAAGGAACATTGCACGTGCTAATCCTGTACTACTCAGGTGTTACTTCCTTTTCCAGAGAGGAAGGAGGTAGGATTGAACCATGCGGCTAATAATAGAACTGGTTGACTTGCCAAGCTGTGAGGTGTGAGGTGAAGAAAACAGATAATATGGAGCATGGAGACTTTTATCTCTGTCAGGACCAAGTAGCCAAGAAGCTGTCTGTTTTTAGTGATGGCTAAAAAAGGATGGCAGTCACTGAAACACTCTGTTGGTGAACAAGCTTGTGAATAGTATTACTCAAATGTTTTTGGCATACTTTGGGCTTCTTTAAATCCATATTAACCTGGTTAACTGTTTTGGTGAATAAAATTTAAACTATATTTCTTGTAAGCAGACGTATATTTACATTAAGGTTTACAGCCACTTCCATCTTTTAGCACAACAGACATTTCAGATTGTCCCCCTCCTCTTTCAAGAATGGAAAGGTTTTGCTCTTGCAATCGATTCACATTCATGCTCACACATAAAGAGGCAGTAGGAATAAAGTTCAAACATTCCTTATGGTTTTTTGCTATAGGAAACTCCTTCCCATGCTCCAACTCTCATGTTTAGTTTCGTCATGTGCATGCTAAGTGACCTTTAGTGAAAGAGTTGGTGTATCAAGTGTTTAAAGGGAGTCTGACCAAGATCATCAGCCAGTATTAAACAACTGTGCAGGCAATATATTACCAATACATTAGCAGAGCAGCAACCATGTTCCTCATTAATAATAGAGATGATGCGCTACCTGAGATGGCTCTCCACTCATCTTCTCCTCACTGCACACTTTTAACATTAGCTAATACCTCCTTCAGCCCGAAGCCACAGAGCAGAGATCTGATAACACGCTTGAGTCAAGATGGACGACTGATGTGTTAAAAATGGGGTGAATATCTGCATAATGTTTGGTGGGAAGGTGGAAAATATGTTAACTGCTTTGCAAATGTTTCTTCAGGTCTGTGTTAAAAGGGATGAAAATCTTGCTTTGAAGTCAGAGCAAAAAAGGAATATTGGTAAAATATTATGTTAGTAGATGCCCACCTTCAGAGCCTCATTTGTAGAGGCAGCTCCTCCTGGAAAAATTTTCTCAATCTTTATTACAGGCTGGATCTTAGACTCGATACCCCCAGAGATGCTGATACCTGTAAAAATACACATATAAATTAATAAAAAAGGAGGGTAATACCAGACTTTTTGTAAATTAGTGAATATGACCTTTGACATGCAACAGTGCATCAATGGACGGGACCAGATAAGATTTAAAATACCAAATTAATTTCCGTAGCTCCGTCCCAGTCTTCTTTATTTCTTACTATTGCAAAAGAGCTTAATTTTTTCAATATCTTTGATGAACCATTGAGATAAATATTTTAATGCTATGATTTTAAATTCAATTTATTTGCAGTTTTTTGGGGGGAATATTTCACTTTTCACCCATTAAATCCTCTTTTTGATCACGACCGATTAAAACTTCTGTCCAGATCTAACTGAGTGACCTCCTGCAGATACATTTTATTTATTGGAGTTACATAATCACATCTACTCATAGTAGACTATGAATAGATTATAGAAAGTTACTTTGGATATAAAATGTCCCACAGCAGACAGTTTCTTTTTGTACCCAAAATGACAGGCATGAAACAATGTGAACCACATGAGCACAACGAAGAGAAAAGACAAAAATAACCAGCAGCTCTTTCAGAGTTCTTCTCCTTTTGTTTTTTTTTTCCTTTTGTTTCTTTGTTTGTGTGTTTTATTTCTGATTTTGTAGGTTTTACCTTTTCTGTGTTCCCTTGCTGACTTGCTACATTTATTTCTTCATCACTTTCGGTTGTCATTGTGCTTCTGGGGTTCTTTTTGCTTCAGGTACACTGTATTGTCTCTTCATGTCTGTTGGCAATCTTCCTAAGGAGACTTTTTCTTTCCAGGTAACCATGAAGCCTTTTCCCACCATAACTGCTTTTAAATTTTGCCTTCTTCTTCCCAACCACATGAACCAAGCTTACCCAAGTTAAATGCCTTTTTCAGATACTGGCACTCCAATTGTCTTCACGTGAATATATCATAAATTGTTCTTACCTAGCGATTGCTTGGCCTTGGAGATGGGGAGTGTCGTGATTTCATAGTCCTCATCTGGCAGAGTTCCTCTTCTTTCTTGACCATTTTGAAAGTGTCCGTTTACCTGCAGGCTACTCCCTCGGCGTGAGGAGGGGCTTCTCTCTCTCTGGGGATCAAACACATCAGCTAGAGGGGTTCTCCCTCTCCGCTGTGAGGGAACCCGCACACTGACCTCAGTGTAGCCATCCTGCCTGCTCTGTCTGCCATATATGCTGTCAGGACTCTCTTCCCTCCTCCCTCTGCCATGGCTGCTCCTCACAGGTGATCTCCCACGCTCAGGAGCAGCGTCTCCACGGTCTGACACAGACAGCAAGGACACCTGGTCGTACCTCGGTGTCCCATTCTCTCTCCTGTTCGGGGAGCGCTGAGGTTGACGTCCAGGCTGGGTGTTGTGAGGAGACCCTGAGAGGAGGAAACTGTGACTGGGGCTTGGGGTTCGTGAGCGCGCAGTGGAAGACGCATAGTTATCGACGGGCACGTCCAGCAGAGGGGTGAAGGCACGGGAAGGTGGCAGGTGACCTGTCTGTTGGCTGGCCAGACGAAGTCTCTCGAAGTCTTCCATCAGCTGACGCTCATGGTGTGCGTCATGAATTGGCTGGAGGTAAAATCCACCTCTGAAGTCTGGGAAAGCAGAATCACAGCAAAAAATTGTTCCTCATCTGCTCTTTTTCTCCCAAAAACTTTGAAGCATTCATAAAGGTTTTAGATATGTGTCACAAAAAGGAAATATGCTAATCAAGAATGGCTACTACCCAGTCTGTCTTACTTTTGGAGTGCATCAGGATTATAGTTTTGACCCTCACCTGTTTCAGTTGTATTTGCTACCACTAGGGTCAATATTCAGAAAACTATGTTCTTCCATTGTTTCACAAACAATTTATCGATCTACTTATGCGTATATTATTCAATTGGTTTACATAATTTACAAACGTCGCATTTTGTGTTTACATGTTTACTCGTCTTTGCTTTATTCATAACTCTCATGCTGAAGCCAGGTTTCCTTTCAGTCAGCCAGCTACAACTCCTTAAAGACAACAATCCCTCTCTTGTTCACTAAAGACTAATTTGCAGTTTGATTTGTAGATGTATCTGTTTTAGAAATGCAAAATCAACACCATTTTTTTTTGTGTAGACGAGGTCCAGTGGGAACATAACGGTATGCACAGTTGTTTTCTGTATGATTGTAAAACACCATTCATATTTAGCAAAATATGGCCTCTTCGTGTTGCTGTTTCCAGTTTTATACAATAAATATGAAATAATCTGGAGAAAGAAAACCAACATGTCTTTAAAATGTGTACCATATTCATAAAGGATGAAAGAATCAGAAAGAGAAAGACTACCAACAAAGAGGACAAGAATAAATTAACTGACATACCTGGGATTGGGGTGATGAGGTGACGCCGAGGAGTTCCACTGCGAGGTGACCGAAGAGCCGGCGAGCGTACTGGAATAAATAAACAAAACATTATTCATATTTCCTAGCTATATTATAGACCTTTTCTACATAGAGAGTTTTCTTTCACCTGCACAAGCAGCACACTATATTTAGGAAATGACTACAATAAAACTGAGAGGTTTTTAGATCATCCTTGCTTACTAGAGCGACTCTTGAGGATGTCATACGCTTCCAGCTCAAACGGCATCACCAGGTTGTCAAAACGACCCAACTCAGTCGTGGGTATCAGCATTCTGCAGAAGACAGTATCACAGCCTGTCTGCCAAAATTTTTTTTGCACAGTGTCTGATGCACCGGGATGAGAGAGGATGGCAGCTTACCTTATTTCTCTGAGCAAAAGCAGCTTTTCTGGCCTATCCAGGATTGCCAGCAGGGGGCGCACCAAATCCTCAATCACATTGTCAGACAAAAACTGCAATAAAAAGAACAAAAAAAAAGGCAAAGGGCAGCTATTGATTTAACTCCAAAAGATTCCAGAAAATTACTAAGATTTAAAACATATTCTAGGAGACATTCAGCAGATTTAGGTAGATTTTATCTCTAAATCTTTTTATAGCAGTAATGGGCAAAGTAAGCAAAGAAAAAACACAATCGAGTTATGGCTGCTGTTTTGTTTTATTTCCTTCATGGCCTTGAGTGAGAGAATACCACTGGATGTCCTCCAGAGAAAAGTAAACTTCCAGAAGCATGTTTGTCTTCAAATTAGCTGCCTTCATTTTTAATATTCTCTCATCCAGGAGGGCCCTTATAGTTCACACAGAGTAGTTTTGGGTCTTTAATCAATCTGTTAAGAGGTGTGTCACAGTCACAGATTATATGTCCTCAAAAACACTGAAGTATTATTCTGTGAAGGATATTTGATGGTAATTCAACAGGCCAAATCCATCTTTTGTTCCAGCTGCTGCCAGACACGTCTGTCGCTGAAGAACAACCTCTGACACAAGGACTAACACCACACACTCAAGCTCACAAAAGAAACAGCTGATGTTACAGGTAAATCTCTAAGAGCCGAAACACACAAAAGAGGTTGTTAATGGGTAATTCTAGCCGAGCTAGCTCACCCGCCGACAATGTCTCATCACTGCAGCAACCTCGTCTGGACTGAGCAATTTCTTTGACATGTCCTCCACATGCTGCAGCATCTCATGATGGGGCAGTGGGCTGCCGGCGCGGGATTCCCTCGGGGAAGTAAAGAGCTGGAATGGACGACTTCGCTCTTTTTCTAGGAATGAAGTTCCAGAAAAAAAAAAAAAGCTAGAGCAACTTGTCTTGTACCTATAATTTTCTCAAATCTCTTACTTTATTGCATCTTTAATTCTCAAGATTAAAAAAAAAAAAATTGAAAACTGTCCTTGAAAATTTTGCTTTTTCCACCTAAGATGAAAGAATGAGGTTGTGACATCATGCTCACCGTTAGGATGATAAGACGGAGATCTCGAGCGACTCTTGTCTTTATGGTCTTTCTTGAAGAAAAGGTTGACAAAGGTTTTGGAGCGCTGCAGGTTTGTTTTACCATCTGCTGAGTCTTTCTGCTTCTGTTGCCCTTTTTTCTTCTTCTCTAAATGTGAAAGAGGGATAAAAGTGTTGTTTATATATATATATATATATATATATATATATATATAAAATCACTTACATTAGAGCTGATCTGTTCATTTCCACAACATTGCCTCTCATCTTATCTCCAATATCTATCTCTATTTATAGCTAATAACTCCAACTTTAAGGTATTTTGTTTGCTGAATTGGGAATATTTTTACTAGCCTTTGTGCAGATTCACTATATTTATGTTTCTTGCAGTCAGCTTCTCTGTTCAGTGAGGTAAATCTGCCTCTGTGATCAGGAACACAGTTGTACTGATAAATTGCAGCAACACCAACTTGAATTTATTATTGGGGGAATCACCATAAAGTGCTCCTTGGTGCATAACAAGCATCTCTTTGCTTCCAGCATCCAGCAGCTCCTGGAGGGATAGGTGGGTTGGATAAATTAAAAGGGATAGTCTAATAACTCAATTCAGCCTGCAAAGCTTATATGTGCATTTCGCCATAGCCTTGTTCTTATTCAAAGGTACAAAGAGCGAGTACAGCGGTCAGTGATTAATTTGAGTCTGGATAACCTATGGGCTCCTGGACAAATTCTGCCTGGAGGGTAAATCAGACAAATTAATCACACTTTGCTCCTGAAATGAAAGCGGGACTCAAGATGTTGGAGGGGATCGTAATCATCAGTCATAAAACCTGGATTTCACCTGATTAGATGTGTCATCAGTCTAAACAGGCTGGTTCTACTATTACAATTAAGACATATTTCAGAGAATAACTTTAATTTATTGTTGTGTTAATTTTTAGGAGTGCTATGGCCCATAAATCAGCTCACTATCCTGCCTATGAAAAATTATTCACTTGTTTGTTTCTTGTTCTTTTTCTCTGTGCATCTTTGCCAAGCTCTCCAAGCTGTTACCAGTAAGATAATCTGTCAAACTGTAGAAAAAAGATGAAACATTTCCATGCTCTCATGTATTGTGTGTTTAGTGTCAGTGGATTGTTAAATATTCACTAAAAACTCTGGAGAACCCTATAAAAACCTAAAATGCACCTTTATTTGAAGCTTTTTTTGTCAAAAGCTGAGAGGGTTTTACTCCAGTTTTTCCCTGGAAGTGTGCTGGTCTCACCTGACACAGTGATGTGGCTCTGGGAACGTCGGATTGGCTTTCGTGGTTTGCTCAGGGCCATCAGAGCTTCTGTTTTAGGCGACTGTTTTTCAGCGTCCCTCTCCCGGGTGGACGGTGTCCTCACTCGGCCCCGTCCCAACTCTTTGGCCCCTCCCGTGTCCCTCGGCCCCTCACCTTTCCCGCGTATGACCGTGTCCTTCAGCAGCATAGTTTCCCCTACAGTCCGACTGGTTTCTGTGCCGACCAGCCGGTCAGGATCCAGCCTGTTAGGAGGAGAATAGTCCATAAAGTCTGCGGCTGGGGGGTCAGTCTGTATGGCAGTGTCTGCTGTCCGCTCTGTGCTGCTTTGACGTCGGGAGCGATCCTCTGTGCAGATGGCCACGTCCACCATTTCTGAGCGAAAAACCGGAGGGAAAAGGACCTGAGAGAGACCACTGAGGGAGCTGACAGGCGTGCTGGAGGACAGCGAGGACACAGAGGAGTTGGAGTCTGAACCCTGAGAGGACAGTGCAGGGCCGCCGTTGGCTACTGTGGAAAACAATCCATAATTACAAGGATCCCAGATTAGTGTATTGAAGATTGGAGTATCTCAGTTGTTTGTTCTCATCAAGCCACATGTGCCGTCTTTCCCACTTCATTTGAGGTCTGCTTTGTCTGAATCAGAACCTTATATCCACATGATCTTGCAAGCTTTTGAAAGCAACATGGAGTAGGAGTAGGTTTATTTTTTTAACCTTTAAGACAAAGGTTAAAAAAGTGACCCTGCATCTGAAAGCAGATGTCAGATTATGATACGTTCCAGTTCACTGAGCTGCCAAGAAATGTGAATAAAGTAAAGGGCAATCTTGCTACACGTGGCTAACCTAAAGGGACATGCAAAAGCATCTTAACATTTTTCATATTATAAACACAAACTGCAATCTATTTTATTAGGATTTCTTGTCATACATCAACACAGAGTAACACATACTTGCTATGCATATGGATGGGGACATATGGTTTTTATTTTGTCACAAATCTAAATTTTAAAAGTGTGGCTTGTGCTCATGTTCATCCTCTTTTTATCCAATACTCCTGAATAAAATCTAGTGCAACTTATTGAATTTAGAACTCACAATTAGTAAATATAGTAATTTTGTGTAGTCTAATCTCAGTATACTGTAAGCCCAGCTGTCCTGTGAAGGCCTCAGAGAACATTAGTGAACATTAAAACAAAAACACACCCAATATGTGAGGAATAAGTCTAAGGAAGGGTTAAGTTAGAAAACAATATTATAAAATAGTCTTGATATCTCATGTAGTACTGTGTCATTGTATCATAATCCAAAGTAGAAATAACATGCCAGAACTGCAAACCTATCAAAGCAGGCTCTCCACCTTATTGACAAGTCTGCAATAACTCCAGGGGAGCTGCAGAGATCAGGTGGAGAAGTCTGTTGAGATTCCCATGTAAATCTGACTACACTCTATACATCTGGCTTTTACAGAAGAAGTCATTGTTGAAAGGAAATCACAAAAAGTACACTCTTCAGAATGCAGTTTGTTTTCCTTTCTCTTCCACTTCTCAACCATCCTCAAAGCATTGAGTTGATCTTTCACGTGAAAAAGAAATTCAAAGGGAATGAACAATTTTGCAGGGCAGCAGAATCCAAGAGGGCACTTTGTAAACAAACATGGGAAAATAAAAAAATGAAGTATCTCATCAAATATTCATGATATTGTTTAGGGCAGGCCACACGCTGGACATAAATATTGAAGTCAGTATCTTTTCCCAAAAACAACCTACAGTCATACTCAATAAATTAGAATATGTGTCCCAATGAGGCTCATTTGTCAGAATAAAAGTACCTTTCAAAAATAACTCTAAAAAAAGAAAATCCACTCACATTTATCAAGCCAGCCATACTCTGCCACCATCTCCTTGTATGCGGGATATCTTCCAACTTCCTGTGAAAGATATTTACATAAATAAGCCATAAAATTAGGTTTTCTGTTGATTATAACCTGATCCCAGGCGGCCTTTGAATAATGAAAGTCGTCCCTGGATGTTTTTCACACATGCAACCTGAGATCAGGGCAGTAAAATGAGCTAAGACAGTATGCATGTTTGTATCAACAACACATGTCAGTATTACCATGTGATTGTCATCCAATGCACAGGTTAAGTGGAAAAGTCAAAACAGTAACTTATGGAGAATCATATCTTCCATATCTGCTCTGCTGTGGAGGCTCAATGAGAGGAGACAGTTTTATTTAAAGTTAATGTCTGCAGTCCCTCAGTCAGCTGTTACCTTTTAACAAAATTATTTCTATAAAATAATATTCAAAGGCTCAGTCAGCTGTTACCTTTTAACAAGAATTATTTCTATAAAATAGCACATACTGTGTGGAATGTGGAGGTAACAAAACAAAATCATACTTTAACAAATTTCTGGATATTTAGGGTTTAAACAGCTGCTGTCTTAGGACATGCGGACGTCCTGACAGCTGTATTGAGATGTTGCTTTAATATTTTCAATACGTTTATTCACTGAGTCATTACTTTGTTATTTAGTTAATAGTAATAACTTTGGTAACACTAAGAAGTCTAAAACAGAAACATTGAGTCTGACTTGATGTCAGAGAGTGAGGAAAAGCAGTTCTGTACTGTCAACATGAACATAATGTGGAAGCCTTTGTCTCACCCTGATGGTTAACATGACGTGAGTGTGGCTTTTCAGGACCTCCACTGCATTGCTGTGGGTGATGTCCTCAAAGCTCACCCCATTTGCTGCAAGGATTTGATCTCCCATTTTGATGCCGTGCTGTTCTGCAAGCCCACCTGGGTCCATTCTGGAGAAAGAACATAAACATAAAAGCTAAGAAATATATGAATAAGCAAACTGTAGCACTTACACTGAGAATGAATGATTAATTAAGTGTAAATTGAGATAGTTGTGTTTTCTGTAAGTGGGTCACGGTTGGTTTGATGTAATACAAAACGTTATCTAAAAATAATCTAGCAGTTCAGAATATATCAGAAACTATATCCAGCTGTGAGACATGATTCATTTTTGGTTTTTGAGTTTATACTTTGAGACATAAATGCCAAGTCCGAACTCTTTGCCGCCTCTGATGTTGAAGCCCAGACAGTAGTCGTCTGATGTAGTGAAGAGATGTACAATCCGGCGGAGAGCGCTGTCTGAGCTGGCCTCTGACGGCGTACGACCGTTCTCCTCTACCACCATCCTTCTGTGAATTAGATCCACCCTACGCACACATATGCAAAAGATATACTCAGCTTTGCTCGCGATACACCAAACTCACATCCGTCAGTATCAGTTAATCAAAAAGCCATAAAGGTCACAGCAGTAATCCATCCACTGCTGCCACATGAAACCCAGATACAGTGTATCCCAAAAGAGAGATAACCAGTGTAAGCTCCAGACAAGTGATAAGCTTCACATAAAAGACCCACACAAAGCTTAAACGTGCTATTAAAAAAATCATTAAGTGACTCACAAAACTATTCATACATATTGAACTTCTTCTTAAGATGATGGACAAAAAGAAAGTAAAGCATAATTATGTACTGGAGGGAACTGAAGAACATTTACGTCTTTTGTAACGTTTTGCGAGTAAAAATCTACAAGGTGGGATCTGCAGCTGCATCTCCCCCTTACTGCAAGTATGACTGTAAATCTTTTGGGGGTATGTGTCGGTAGCTCTAGAGTGTTATATTTATAAGTGTTCTTATGTTTTGCAGATTTTGCTTTATTGTAAATATTCCCATTAACTCTGAGCTGCTTTCCTGCCCCCTGATGAAGAACAGAATCCCCACAGCATGATGGGGCCACCACATGTTTAAGGGAATTGTGCAGTGTTGGTTGTCCTCTACACACAATGGTTTTGCAAATAGGTCAGAAACATCCAGCTTGGTCTCTTCTGAACGGAGCACCTTGTTCCCACTGTTTGTTGTGTCTGCATTGCTATGAGTTAACGTTGAAGTGAGCTTTTTAAGTCTTAGTTACAGCAGAAACGTTGCTCTATACTTCAGTGAAGGTCAGATTTGCAATGTGCTCTAATAGTCCTGTAAAGAAATTCTCTATAAGCTGTAGATCTCTTCAGATTTATGAGGCATTCACAGAACAGACGTATTTAAACTGAGATTAAATCAGTCACAAATACTCTCTCTTTACAAATTAGGAGACACTGAAGCCATTTGTTTTCAATAAGTATTATATAATAATAATAATAATAATATAGAGGGAAGAATACACAAGTAAGCTGAACTTTTCAGATTTTTGTATGACAAAGTTCTTTTCCTACTAGCTAACAGGCCTGCACTACTTTTCTGCTGCTTTATTCAAAATCCCAAAAAATACACTGAAGTCAGGTGACAAAAAATATCAAAGTACAGAAAGAGTGCATTACAAAAATGAACTTGCAAATACCATATTTAATAACTAGCCTTTGTATTACAGTGTAGTGTATCTCAGTGGTCTAACCATGTGGTCTTCTCCTTGGAGTAGCGGATGCCGGGGATCTTTCCTACACGCCTCACCACCATCCTCAGCCTGTTGTTTCCTGTCAGGACCTTCACAGCGCTGCTCATGGTGATGCTCTCCAGGCTGACTCCGTTCACCTCCACCAGCTTATCCCCCACGGTGAGCCCAGCCTGTGCTGCAGACACGTATAAAACTCAGCATGATCAACAAAAGTAAAATGTCACGTACACAAAACACCTCGACTTGATGTAAATACAACAAAAAAAACAAAAAAACACAGACACATTAAATACATACCTGCTGTGCTGTCATCCTCCACCTTACTGACAAATATACCAAGTCCATGTTCGGATCCCCCACGGACACTAAAGCCAAGACGCCCATCTGGGCTCTTATTGACCGTCACTGTGTGAATATCTTCACTGTCGTCTCCTCCTGCAAACAAAATCAACATGAATCTGACATACATGTTTGCACAGTCAGACTGCCAACTACTGTGAAAACCCTACACAGGTAAAGTTAAAAATAAGTATGATAAAAATTGTTACAAGATTTTGGTGTAATAAGACAATACGGTCCATCTTGGAGTCGATCTCAGCTTAACAGTGGAAAACTGAGATCTGAAATCGGATTTATGTGTCAGTTATAAGAAAAGGGAAAATTAGCCTAACTGTGGTGCTGAATGTTATTCACAAACAACATATTTTAAAAAAAGAATTAAGCACTTTTCACAGAAAATTCAATAACATACATGTCTTGCTCTCTAAATAATGGCCCATGACCACTATGCCCCATTACATTCATTGTTTCTTGTGCGTCAGAAGTAAGAAAATATATTTGTTATGATTTAAAGTCATAAAAGCTTGGGAAAGCAAGTAAAATGTAATCTATATGTACCATAAATAAGAATATAATAGATAAAACTGTAAGCACAACTAATATTTGACAGCCTTTAAAAAAAAAAGCGTAGCAACAATCTATTCATTGTTGATCCTTAAAATCTCTGTGACTGTGGATAGTTTTAATAGATTTATTTACCAAAACTGTTTTTATCCTTAAAAAGTAAACAAAAAAGGCTGTAAATTTATTGGATATTCATCGATCAGACTCTTTCTTAGATTACACAATTTTTTGGTTTTCTTTAAACCATCTGCCTGCTAATTTCCATTTGTTTTCTTCCTAAGACTTTATCACGTGAAAAAAAAGGTGCTGCACTTTCTATGAAGCAGATTGTATTTTAGGCTAAATTTAACAGAAGAATTCCAAGATTGTCCCAATTACTATATATTTTTTTATCAAATCATATCTTTATCTGGTTCTAATTCTAATTAAAATTATGGGATTTCTTAAATCTGATGCATTTGATGAATAGTAAAAAAAACATTTTAAGTGCTGGTGCATCTTTAAAGGTGATGATGATAAAAAATATTCCTGGAAGTAACTTCAACTCTATCATCTTTAGTACTGAGTTACTCTGAGTCAAACTATATTAAATCAGACATGGCTAATCCATAGGCTTCCAGCCCCATAAATAGTGTTACAGTCATCAGTTACCAAGTTTCGGGCTCACCATCTACAGGTGCATTGATGAGAATGACCCTGCCCATAGGAGAGGAGGACCTGCGTCTGTGGCGCTGCTGTTTCTTCAGCATGTAGCGCGTAGTGCTTTGGGATCCCCCACCCTGGCCTCCATTGCTGAAGTGGGGGTGCCCGCCTCCATTTGTCATCTCGCCCCAGGCAGGATGGTGAAATGAGCCAGCCATCGGGTAGGCCTGGAAAAACTTTTCTCCGTCATCCAGGCACTGGAATATCTGGTTTCGCCTGTCGGGAGGAGGAGGTGCAGCCTCGGGCTTGGGGGAGAAAAGGTGGAGAGGGGCAGCAGTGGTGGAGTGGCTTCCAACCACAGATCCAAACTCCTCAACTGAACTCTGAAAGTGGCTACGACTGAAGTTGACAACTTCTACCGGACTCCAAGTGTGAATAAGAAAAAGTGGAAGACAAACAGATACTTAGGACCGAACAAAAGCCAGACAAATACATAACCTTGCATCCTACAAACTGAAAATGATGGGGGAAAAAATAGTCACTCAAAATGAACTGTAAACTCCAGGAGAGGATCCAAATGTTTGCAGGAAAATAGAATAAAAAATTCTGTAAACCTCTTCTGAAACCATCTTATTTCTGATTCTAGAGCCTGTTAGCCAGAGAAGCTGCGCTTGTCTGTAGAGAAGTTGGCTGTGCCCAGCGATTCCTGGTCATGTTTAATTTAATGGATACTTGTGAACCTGAAGGGGGAAAAAAGCCTAAAATGAAAAACGTGCTCTTAGAAATCGTAGATGTATAAAAGTGGAAAGACATTTTTGAAGTGGAAGAAATTTCCATAGAACCATCTTAACATGCAATCAAATTTGATGTTTACTAAACTCCTGTTTTGTTTTTTTGTTTTTTTTTTTTGTATTTATTCAGCACCATGGACAGTGACACAGAGGTGGCGCACAAACACAAACGTATAGCTTCATATTAATATCAACCTCTTTACCACAGCAAGTCATACTGTAAAACTTCAGCTTCGGTCTAAAGTTATCCCTACTGGGGCGTGAGAAAACAATAACATGTTCAAAACAATGAACAGAGCATGACAGTTTTACCTGCTGTGTCCGTGGTGTGCTGCAGGAGGTCGGACAGGCGCTCAGTGGTCTGCCTCAGTGACGCATTAGCGGACACCTTCGGAGAATTAGTGCCTCCTCATTTGTTCTGCAGGTGACCATCATTGTCTTAAGAGGTGTAAGCTCTTTACATAAGCCTCTCCAGCGGTGCGGTCATTATTAAATCGCCTGCTTTAGTTGCACATACACTCAAATAACTTTCACGAATGTCCAATTAGACTCCAAGTAAGCTTTGCTATTAATATACATTTTGAGAGTCTTTTTTTTCCTTTTTTTTTCTTAGGGCAAAAGACTGACATATAGTGTGTTTTAAGCGTCAGGAAGATGGATAAACATCTCCACCTCGTGGCCAACTTTGTAATTTCATTATTTATAAAAATGTTTTCTTAAGTTTCAAATAAATAATAATACATATGCAGTTATTTATGCTGATTTTTATCATTGTATATATTTTTTTTAATTTTGTGTGCCTGACAAAAGCCTAAGATTGAGAAAAATAAAAAGTATGTCTTATATCTATATTCCTCTGGTACAAATTAACTTTCGTGCGAGCAAATCAGAATCATTGAGCTTTATTATTACATTTACAAAAGCTTGGAATAAAATAATTTCAGAAAAGCCATGTAGGGTTTCAACCAATCACGTATTTCCTTTCCTCACACGCCCACAAGCAGCTAACCCCGCCCTCGGCGTCTCACATACAACCGTGCTGCCTTCACTTACCCTCAAAAGAATTTGAGTGGCAATACATTAAAGCCTTGTCTTATTTGTGTATTTGTTTTATTCAAAAAAAATTTTTTTAATAGGCTAAATTAAGCATATTTGCTTATTTTAACTCATTGAAAATGTAGATTAAATGACAATGTTTCAATCGGTATCACAGATAGTTGGCACACAAAGTATTTGTGAAATACATGTAGCGTCACATTATCCTTGCAGTACAAAGCTTGTCTGGTCCTTAAATGGGATCAAAGTGATGAGATATTGCTATTCTCTTTGTTTTCCATCCACAACATGTTGTGTGCCTCTCATTCAATTTGTCAGAAAATTGCAATTTACGACATTGTTCAGAGCACATTAAAGCATCAGAGTTCCACCCGGTGAGTGCTGTGATATTGAGAGGTCATACATTTTCAAAAATCAAGATAATTGAACCAGGTACGTTTTGACCCTGACCGCATTTATTTCTCTTAATATTTTCTATCACAACCCGATTAAGTTGACATATTTTCCTTCGTGAAATATGTCCTTCCAACGGTAATTAAAGTGCTAGCATCATGGTTTTAGATTTAAACCAAGCAGCTAACTGGCTCAGTATCGCTTGGAAATAATTGTTTTTGTTTACTTAAATGGGGTTTGTTTTATTGTGCGATCTGTGATGGCTAACTTGGCTGGGATTCAATTTGATTTTATCCTCCTGACGAAATGTTTTAGTTTACTATAGCGTGAATTCCGTTGAGCTACCATGCTAGGAGGCTACATTTCTCTAGCATCTCATGACTCCACATCTGTCACCGGGTGTGTCGTGGTTTTATTCAGCTTCTTTCCCAGTTTTTGCTTTTGTTTTTTGCGGAACAAAAAACTTCTATGTTTTTGTGCTTGTGACCTTTTATCCCCGGGATCAGTATTGTTTTTGCCTCTATACACAGTGAAATAACTGCTGTTTAAACCACATTTATAGCCTTACTGTATTATGGTTGGACATCTTTTTTTGTAATTCTTCACTTGGATCTGTGTGAATTAAAAAGTAGATAACATTTATGTTTACACAAACATTTCATTTCAAATCTCCAATTACAAATATATCTATTAATTTTTCTAGTGTATAAATATTAGCCATGGAAAGACTAGAAAACCTCCATAACCCAAACTCAGTTTTCTTTGGTTTCTTTTTTTTTATCAATTAGGTCTGGAAATGACAACGGGCAAATAGCTGCTGATCCAAATTTGACCCCTTGCAGATAAAATAGTCTTAAAAAAAGGTTAAAACATCTGAAACAAATGTTGTTTTCATCTTATCATAGCTTATCTTGACACCAGGTAGATGGGAATGAAGGTTAATTGATTTAAATTCTTTTTAAAACATCTTATTTGTGTGTCTTCTAGCTGCAAATGTGCAAAAATTTGTACTTAGAGAAGTCCATTAGACGAATCTACCCATTTAAAATCTATGAAAATCCTTACACCACATTCTTGGTTAAAATCTACTAGTTTTTTCCTGCTACAAAAATCAGAAACAGTTGACAGTTCTGGATATCAAAATGAAATAAATTCTGTAGCACCTTCAAAAACTTTCATTCATAACTTTCACTTTTAAACTTCCAAAATTGAAGCACTTTTGAAGCCTTTGTATTTGTGCATTTTTTTGAGAATTTCAAGAACACTAAATGAAAAATCGTCAAAAACAGAGCTTAGTAGAGTAGAAATAAGCACTTAAACGTGTTGCTGAAGTTTATATAATATCAATCTTACCTCTGCAGCTGCAAATGCAGTACAGCATTAACAATCGTCAAAATTTGTCTAATGCTCTTGTTTCCTTGTTCTGTGACTGAACAATTGAACTTGTGATTATAAAATTACTATATAGTTTAATTTATTGTTTTTTGATGACAAACATGCCAATTTTAAAAACATAGTACAATAATAAAAAATAATCTAATAATGCCAGACTCTATATGAATATTAATAGTTAGATGGATATTAGCATTAGCATCAAAAAGGTCTGGTTGTGATACGCCTAGAAGCTAATCTGTTAGCGGTTTTCAAAAAGATGTCAATAATTTGAATTTCTGCTTCTGATCAGAGAAAGACCAGGATGTCTGAAGAGTTGTCGCGCGACATAAACATTAAGGAGCCGAGATGGGACCAGGGGACCTTCATGGGACGCGCCAAACACTTCTTCATGGTCACAGATCCCAGGAATGTCCTGCTGTCCTCTGAGACGCTAGAAGAAGCCAGAGTAATCGTAGAGAACTACAGGTGAGATGATGGAAAATATAGTCAGAGGTGGTCAGGTAAATGGTGTAAATTCAGTAGATTCAGGCAAAAACTGAATCTAGCTTTCCCCTGGTCTTCCTGTATAGAAGATCGAATGTATTTCCAATAGTGGAGAATATAAGTTTTAACACGTATAACTTTAACACAATTGTTTTTTCTGCCTCTTAAAACTTTCTATGAAAATACAACATCTTTGTGCTGTTTTGGTATTTTCAGAGCTGGAACCGTGACTCCTGGTTTGACCGAGGATGAACTTTGGAGAGCCAAGTACATTTACGACTCTGCTTTCCATCCCGACACTGGAGAGAAGATGTTTGTGATTGGTCGGATGTCTGCTCAGGTGCCAATGAACATGTCCATCACAGGCTGCATGCTCACCTTCTACAGGTACAGCAGAGCTTCTGGCACAGAGATCACTGATTACAACCCCCCTCAAAAGTTCATTTGACAAAATAATATCTGAAAGAAAAAAAAAAAAAATGAGTAGCTTTGACATTGAATACAGCAGTGCCTATAAATAGAAAGTTTAATCCGTATGCAGTGAAAATCCTCTTAAAAGAATCCAAAAAGCCACCCTCATATCTGAATACTGACAACTGACTGAGCTGATGACTTTTTCTTGATACGACAGCAACAATTAAAAAAGAATGACTGGTCAGAAATGACATAAAGTTACAAAATTATTTTATCTAATTCAAAGTGATGTTAAAAAATATACAGTCCTATAAACCACATTTATTTATTTATATTCCATTGTTTGTGTTTGTTGATTACTAAATTACTAAATAGCAATTTTACTGATACATACATGGTGTGCCACTGTGTTTTTGTAATTCACCACCAGAGGACAGCAGTTTTTCACCATTTACTTTTCATGTATGTAGTTTGGACTCACTTAATTGTCTATAAATGTGGTTGGACACATTAATGGTATGATCAATAAAACCATAATTTTTACTATTCTTTATTGAGCACTAAGGTTAATGATTGTCTAAAATCTGATTTTAAAACTTTCTTCGCTGCCGTTTCTGGACAATAATGGCTCCTTCTGTCTTTGGTTCTCTTGAGGCGAAATTCCAATTAGTCATTTTAAACTCTAGTGATAAAGAGGCAAATTCTTTTGCTTTCTGTATTCTTAGAACACAGTTGTTTACAGCTTGTCACGATGTCGATCTGTTTTCATAGTGTCAACACTGTGAGACACTATGCGTTGACACTATGAGACCATTTGGTGCTGGCTTTGCACACAAATGAGATCACAAGCAGAAATTTGAGTTTTTGAAGTTTCTGTTGACACGGCCATTCATGACTTCCTCTACACACACCTCAGGTCTGTTCATATGACTATCTTTGTGTTTGATTGTGTATGGATAGCACCTCAAATTATAAAGCACATGTTAAAGGCCTGTGTTCTGATTTACAGCAGACTTTATGGTATTATGCTGACTTAGTGTTTGGTGTGCACTAGAGCATTTTTGCATTGCATTTCTGATTACTCGGCACTATTAACCACTTGTAGATATCATCACATCCTCAACTTTATATGAAACGACTTGAACCCCTTCCTGTTTCCCTTCAAACAAACACTGCTGCCTACTTGATAAATGATGTAATTTCACAATCATATTAGTGAGTATTGTGCATTTCATGTTAGCTGCAATGTAAACATATAAGAGGCGTTATTACGTCAAAGGTTTTATGATTGATGTCTGCTTTTATGCAGAAGCATTAAGAATGACAACGTGGTGTTGATACTCAGTGTTTTCAGAGGAACTCTATTCTGTTCTGATAAAAGTGTGCATGTTATAAATACTTTAATGGGTTTCTTCAGGTTAAACTTATTCTAAGCTTTAATGTTACATCACGTAGTTTATGCTCAAACTTTTTTTTTTTTTTTGGTTGCTGTGTTCTTATTTGAAAAGAACAAAAAAAAAAAGGATAAGGGTGAATCATCACTTCCTCTAACAGGCAGCGGCTGTTCTCTTGTGTTTTCAGGACTACTCCAGCAGTTGTGTTCTGGCAGTGGGTTAACCAGTCCTTCAACGCCATTGTCAATTACACCAACCGCAGTGGAGACGCTCCCATCACCATGAAGTAGGGAGGACTTCTCTCTTCTCCTCCCGTGTAGATCATTGATTTCCTCCCCTCTAAGCTATTGTCTGTAAGGACGATGTGGGAGCTGCTGGTTTCTGCCTTGCAGTGGTTTCATGTTCCACAGTTAAGCATGTTTCAGATTCATGTCACCATGACCCCATGCTGGGGGTCATGGTGACATGTTACTCACTGGCCTCTTGTGTCCGGTTAGCCCGCAGCTGGCTAACCACTTTGCTGTGTTCTAAAACATGCAGACAGTTCATTCATTGGTTACAGAAATGCATCAAACATATGCAGTCAGGAAGAGCATGAGGCTGAAATATTGTGCTTTTTCTCTCTCTCTGCTTTTTATGCATCTTTAACTGCAATCTCCGAACTTGCAATTAACGTTTAGTACAACGTATTTGCTGCATGTCGTCTCTTTATGCTGTGGTCTTCAGCTAATTTAAATTGTGGGAGTTGTGAAAAATGTGGTTGGTGTGTTAACTTCATCTTCCTCTGTGCAGCCAGCTTGGCGCCGCCTACGTTAGTGCCACTACAGGAGCTGTGGTCACCGCGCTCGGACTCAAGTCTCTAGCTACGGTAATTCTTCTGGTTCACATGAATAATAATTAAAGTAAATCCAACAGATGTGGATCCACGATGTGATGCCGGTCTGTGCTCCTGTCCTTGCAGCGTCTCCCCCCAATCGTCAGTCGCTTTGTCCCTTTTGCTGCCGTGGCTGCTGCCAACTGTATTAACATTCCGTTCATGAGACAGAGGTGAGATTACTAGAGTATTGATTAGCGAACACTTCCTGTTTCACTTAGAAGGGATTTTAAGGACTTTTCAGGTTTGATTCAGCCGGTTTTGTTTCCTTCCGTCAGGGAGCTGAAGTGTGGGATCCCGGTGATGGATGAGAATGGAAACCGGTTAGGAGAATCTGCCAACGCTGCCAAACAAGCCATCATTCAGGTGGTTGTGTCCAGGATTGGCATGGCGGTGCCTGCAATGGGTAACTCAACCTTGTACCCTCAAGAATGAATGTGTACAAAAGACTCGCACCTGTAGATGTAGGGGAAGGTCGTTCTACAAACAGTTGGTTCAAGTAACTATCCTTTTTCTTTCATCTCATTACTTTAGATGTTGGTCAAAAAGAACCTTCTTGGCGTATGAATGTTGTGTGACACCATATTGGTTTAGTGCAGAACAGGTTTATTTTCAGAGAAGAATGCAACTTTTTTTTTTTTTTTTCCTTCTGGGTGGGGGGCACAAAATCTTCCCTCATTTTGGCGTCTTTGGCTGCAGTCTAAATAAAAATCTGATACAGAGTCCCCGGAATGTCATCATAGCTGTTTTGCCAGAGTTTCGCAAGTGCATGCAGGGAAAATAAAAGCAGCTGAGGCCATTCTTTGTTAGATAAGGTTAATCTGAACGAATGTTGTGTACAGAGGATTACTTTGATCTGATCAGATGAATATTTAACTGTAATTATGTTGGAAGATAAAAGAGTCCCGCTCCCTGAAGTGGCTCGTTTTTGTTTTACTTCTCTTGCTTATTGGACCGAAGCAACCTTGACTCATTTCTATAAAAAAATGTTTTCACAGCCATTCCTCCTGTTATAATGAACGCTCTGGAGAAGAAAGCCTTCATGAAGGTAGGCACACAACATTCTTCAGTCCAAATGAAATGGGGAGGAAAAAAGCTTTGTCAGCAACATGAATGTGTTTTGCAGTTTTATGGCAGGACTTTGTTATTAGATTATATGTAGGCTGATTTGCATTGATTTGAATTATGGCACAGAGATTTATCAGCTTAAAAACTTTACTTTCAGAGAGAGAGAGAGAGCAGTTTTTCTATTCTTTTTTTTAATTGTAAAGGTCAAAGGTTAACCTGGAGGGAAGAATGCTTCAGGAAGCCCAGGGCTTCTAGTTAAACTGCAGATGAAAGGCAAAAAGTTATTTGAATCCTTGTAGTGATCCTTTGGGAAATTTTGGGAATTTTCCAAGGTTCTCAACTAGAAGAGGTAACAATAATGAATATCAACTCCTTTCATACAAAGATGCATTTGCTAAAAAAAATAAAAATAAAATAAGTTGTTGAAACATTTAAAATTCTAAAATATTTCATCAGAATACAGTATCGATAACATAAAGAAGGTTGAACACACAAGACCCAACATTTGCATCACGGTTGGTGATGATGACGTCATAAAAGATAAACTTCCAATTTGGTGTAAATCTGCCTAATTTTACAACTTTTCTTTATTGTTAATTTTCTTGTAGCGTTTCCCAATTCTGAATGCTCCTGTCCAAGTGGGGCTCGTCGGTTTGTGGTGAGTAAGATAAGCTTATATTCTCCAAACGTGCTTTAAAATTGCAACAACAACAACAACAAAAAGTTCCTTTCTGTTCCTCTTTCCAGCCTGGTGTTTGCGACGCCTCTCTGCTGCGCCCTGTTCCCTCAGAAAAGGTACATTCAGCAACTTCCTTGAAGCCCCTGCGCTGGTAGAGACGTGTTATCTAATGTGGGCTGACTTCAGAGTGATGGTTAACCGTATCTTTGCAGCTCCATGAGCGTGAGCGGACTGGAGGCTGACCTGCAGGAGAGGATACGGCAGCTAAGTCCAGACACCACCACCGTCTACTTCAACAAGGGCCTGTAGGCACATGAGCAGGAAACATGCAAACTGTCTGTTATCATGGGTATGAGAGAGTAGAAAACATTTATTTATGCTTTTGCAGTCATTTTTATTTTTGGTATATTTTCGGTTCTTGTATTTTTATTTTGTCTTCCTCTTGATGGATAACACAGGAAGTTGATAATGACTTACTGGTGGTTTACTTCATGTTACTTTTAATGTCCTACTAGAATATTCAAGTTATAAATGAAGGTTTTTCCTGTTTGTTGTGTTTCCTGAATATAACGTTGCCTTGTGTGTTATCTTTGTTTTGATCGGGGTTTTCAACCCGTGGCCCTATAAGCCTTCCCAATTGACTCTTAATATCTTGAAAAACATAGAACTCAAATGCGGTTTAAATCTAAATGTGATACAAAGTAATACTTTCACTTTGTTTCTGTGTTTTCTTGTCAAATTTTCACAGAATGTCCATAATATAGCAACTAATAGTACAAAGATTTTTTTTTTTTTGCATTAGGCCATTAGCTGGTGTGTTTTCCCTTAAGTATTCAGAAATATGAAACTTCTTCTAAACCATGAAATTGTTTTGGTTTTTTTTTGTTTTTACCATAAAACAAGCACATTTTAAATAGTGGGAATAAGACTGCAAATGATTATTTTATTAATCGATTATTAATAAAATTAATAAAATAAGTGGCACCTCCTGCAGATTTTTTATTTCCAATATTGTATGTTATACAAATTTAGAAATATATTAAAATATATAAATAAATACCAATAATCAAATGCCTTACGGGCAACAACGGCGTTGATTCAATGTAAGCCAGATCATTTGTTGCAAAAGATTCATCTGCAGTTTAAAAAAAATATATACTTTTAACATCAACATGTGTAAAGCTTGACTTGGCCTCATTACACTGTAGGGCTGATGTGTTGACTATTTTATGAATTATCCGATTATTAATTGGATAGCAAAATGTTCTATTAAAAGATTTTTTTTTACAGTATTTGAACCAGGTAAAGCTAAAACATTGCCACATTTTTTTTAACACATATTTACAGACAAAAGATAAATGTAAATTGATTGTACAGGTTTGACTTAATTATTGCTGTGGGTATTGTGTTCTTTTAACATATGGCATGTTTTAGAGTCTGTATGCTCCAGTTAACAATTAGCTAATTACTAAATTAGTTGTCAATTATGTCAATTATCGATTCGTCACAATTAATCTGATCTATCGTTTCAGTCCTGAGTGGGTATTTATAAAGTTGATCAGTTTTTGAATGGTCATGCAGGTTTTGCAGATCAGGACAGAACTAATTTAAGAGCAGCTAAGTGATAAATGATTTCTAAAGGTTTCTACCCCCTAGTTTTGACACATCACACAAGCTACGTGGTGTAAAATATTTGCTTCTGTTTATTTGCTAAAAAAGTAATCCCCTGATGTGAGTTCCTGTTTTGTATCACACAGCCTCTCATTAACAAGAGCAGCTCTCTTCAACTGTCCTTCAAGTGTACTTAAACCTTTAGGTACATACGCTTCAGAAAACCTTTAGAGGACATAGACGAGTGGAATCTAATGAGAGTAGTTTATATTACTCTAGAGAAGCCCCACTGTTTTTCTGTAGTTGTTTTTTACACTATGTTGGTTAGTGGTTGTGCTGTTATCTACACGTTGCTCACAGGAAGGAAGCAAAAACTGCACTTATCTAAAATCCCCATCTTACTTTTATGCATATACTAAATGAAGACAACCGGTGTCGACATATAGGCACCTGAAATCTTTCAAACAAACTTATCCCTCCCCTTCATTTAAATTAAACATATAGTAAAAAGGTTTTTTTCTGTTTTGAGGACTTTGCGTACACCATGGAGATCCAGTTCTACCAAAAGAAATTAGTAAATGTTGTAACAAATTTTAAAGTGTAAACGTTCGGTGCACAGTAAGTTTCAATAATTGCTTTGAGCATCTTAAGTCATTTAATGAGGTCACCGAACACACAGCTAGCTATTCAGGGTGATTAGATAATGTACGTGAGGGCATACAAGTCGTCATAGTGTTTAAGCAAGTCGTCATAGTGTTTGTCGTACATAAATTGAAACAAGTATATATTTTCTGAATACTTATGTAAAATATGGAGCACAGAAAAATGCACTGGAGAATAAGGTCAGCTGCTAGTTTATAGGAGTTTTGCTCCATCTGAGTGAGACTTCCTCATACTGAGTGCTAATGAGTGACTCTGGATTCATCTTCTGAGGAAACTCACTATTTACAATTTACCAGCAATCATGCTTTGTACGCTCCTTTTTAAAAATAGAAATATATATGGGTATATATATACATAGGATTCTGGAGAAGAGGGACAAAACAGGTCCTTTGGATACAGCACAAAATTTGAATAAAATATACACAAAATCTAATTTTTTTCAAATATCTGACTAAACTAACCTGAGCCATGTGAGCACAACAATCTATGTTTTCCTGGTGTTTGCTGAATATTTTTTATTTTAAACATTGTAGTAGGTGGATACATTATGAGTTTAAAATAATTAATGGAATACTAAGATAATATATGATGACAATTATGTACAAGTATGCAAATAAATAATTATAAAAGTATCAATGAATTTAATTAAAAATAATTTTTATATATTTTCCAACTCAATTGAAATTTGTCCCAAGTTTTTGTCAACACCGTCAGACATAAAAAGAATGTATAAAAAAAAATCAGGCATTATTGGAGGGCATCAGAACTTCTTAGGACCCCATGACCTCTTCCTTTGAGGGCTTAGCAGCTCTAGTTAGCTTATGTTATTCTTTAGTTTTTTTTCTTCCATTTAATTCCTCAGTTGTTCTTCACAGCCATGATGTGTCAACACCATAACTGACAATTTACAAACCTTTGATGAAATTTTGTGAAATAAATGATTAATTTTAGTAAACTGTAAAAGTTACAATATGGCCTCCTTCAGAATAACATCATATAAATTGAAGTAGTTTGGCATTTTGTCAACTCCGTCAGATGTTAACGTCAGTTTTTAACTGATGGTGTTGACAAATCTCACCTAAGTGTGCAGTTAATTCATTTGAATGTACTTTACATTAATGGCATTACTGCACATATATAAAATATTTCTTTTTACTCACTAGGTTGTCACCACCTTCAGTTCTGCGTCATAGGGTCATTAAAAAATAATTTGGTATTTATTTTTTGTCAGATGGTGAGGACAAAGTTCTGGGTCAGGTCCATTAAAAATTTTATTTTTAAAACAGTGTTGCTACTAGGAGCCTGCACCTTGGCATCTTTAAATTCCCAAAACATTGTTTGTCATTTTTGTATACTTAAGCTTGAAGAATTTATTTATTTTTTTAAATTTGGGAAAATTTTAACCCATGTTGTCCCACTTCTCGAGAATCACGACAGTAAGACTGTACAGGCTATGGTTGTAGTGAGGTTTGTGATTGCGCAATTACCCATTTATTGTAAACCAATGGAAAAGGTGAAGGGAGTCTGGCAACTGCACTAATGTGTTCTTACTCGCAAACCTACAGGTGCATCTGCATATATTAGAATATTATTGTAGAGTTAATGCGTTGTACTTCCATGACTTACAGTATCACTCCAGTGCAGTATGGAAGTGGAATTTTGTTTGTTTTCAGGAATCAATTAAAATGTGACTGCATGGTATTTAAAGCGTGCATTCATATTTTGGCTATGTGGGCAGGTGTCATCTCCTTTAGGAAAATAAAATCAACATCTAAATGAAACTTGGCAGCAGGTTGAAGCAGAAAGTGCTCTAAAGTTTCCGTGCAGCAACACCAGCAGATGACGTGTGTCTGTGCCTCTCTACAGACTCTGGGACTTTGATTTCCACAATGAATGCAAAACTTACTTTAATCTGAAATGTGGACTTTGTGCCACTGAGCTAAAGTCCCATCCTTAGCTCAGGTGAGAGGTTTCTAACGTTGCCACTAGTTCAAGGAGTAGTTAAACACAATGAATATATGAATATGATGAATATAACATTGACATATAACGTCCATTTCCTGCTACATTGCTGCATAGTGGCTCTTAAAGTTAATAATACACTAACTAATGCAATGAATGGCCTTAACTTTACATCTCTGTTAAAACTGTGGATGTCCTTGCTGCTCGTTTACTTTTTTCTTCCATTCAACTTTCTCTTAATATGCTTTCATACAACACTCTGAACATCCAGTTTCTTTAGCACTTCTGTTTTATGGTTTATCCTCGTTGTGGTGTGTGTGTGTGTGTGTGTGTGAGAGTGACTGACTGCTGTCAAGTCAGCAACGCGTGCATTTCTGTGCTTCAAGTCCGTGTCTGTTACTCGACTTTTATTTGAACATGAATTTTGGGTTTTTATTTGCTCATAATAACCAACTTAATGCACATCACTCTGAATTGGTTTAATTTTTCCAGAGTTTTATTTTTTTTAACTGAATTACAGAAACTGATATAAATGATATTCTAATGTATGGAGATGCACCAGAAGGTAATTGTGTTTGTATATTCTGGGAATTTAATGGTTGTTAGCACTCAAAAGTCACCAGAATGTATTGATTATTTTTATTATTTTTTTTATCGATGTTTTAATTTGAGGTCATCATGTAAAAATTTGCAGATTCTGTGCATTTTAATGTAATTATGACACACTTTGTCCATGACTACAGACTCCTCTACCTTTGAGTCTCTTCCCTTTAAATGCTTGAATCAAACACGTGATTGTGAAGGTGGGAGACGGGCCAGCAGTGGTCTGTGA
This sequence comes from Gambusia affinis, assembly GCF_019740435.1. Lineage (NCBI taxonomy): Eukaryota > Metazoa > Chordata > Actinopteri > Cyprinodontiformes > Poeciliidae > Gambusia > Gambusia affinis. The sequence goes on from NC_057880.1 coordinate 13,904,038, forward strand.
TAAAAGCTTGTTGCTGCAGCAGTGTGGATGTGTTGCTGTGTGTGGTTTTCCTATTGAGGGTGGTGCTGCACTATATTATAGCCTTTGCTGTGCTACTTTCTGGACCTGAGTGTATTTCTGTTGCTCTTTCAATCCTGCTTTTTACATTGTGCATTGAATGTGTGTATGTCGTTTATTGATCGACGATCGTGAGGCGGCTAAACAATAATTCTGCAAACTTTGCTCATCACTAAGGATTTTCTGTAGCTCTTAGCTTAACAGGAATAGAACAAACAGTTTTGATTCATCTCAGCCTTTGACTGTACCATTACAACCTGATGCATCCAAAGACAAGGCGGCTAAGAACTCCTTGGAGAAGCTCTTGATGCAGCTTTTTCTCAGCTTTATGATGTAGACTTTCTCATGCGATGCATCTATTTGTACATGTGGCCCTCAGCCTGAACAGTGCTGCATTTAACACCAAACTGTGTAAGAAAATCCCAAAGCACAGTCAGGAGTGCAAAGTTACTGAACTAGTTATGTATAAACCCCAATATATTTTACTTTAACTCTCCAAAAACACTGTTGAACACTTGACACTGACCCTGACTTTCATCTTTGTTTTGCATGCTTTGATTGCTGGAAGCACAAATGTAAAGGACAATCCCTGTTCTTGTTACACTCCATGAATGTTATTGGTTTTCAGTTATGTACAAATAGACTTGTCAGTATTGGTGCACAGTATTTTTCTCCCTCTGTTTTGTATTGTTCAAAATATTTCCTTGATGTAAGATGTATTTTACTGAAAGCAATAAAACCACGTGTTGCAGATGTTGGAACCAGAGTGAACGTGTAATATGTGACGGCATTGTGATGAAGGACAAGGAGCTAAAGCAAAGAGGCAAATGCAGAGTTTCTATGCATATTGGCATGTTCGTCTTATTTGACGGAAAGCTCCGGAGCTTTTCATCATTTTTAATAAACTGAGATGTTTTTACAGTAATCAATTAGCTTTTGCAAATAGAAACTTCAAAAGAAATACAGTGCACCCAAATTCAACCTGGAAAGATTTCAGACTTATGCAATCTTATCAGGTCTCAACACTGAGAAGGCCTGATGTTGCAAGCTCGGATTTTTCTTTTTCTTTTTTTTTTCCCCCAGATTGAAGATTGATATATTAACTTTATCAGTTACTGATACAACTGCTCTCAAGCCTATAGAGTCGCTGTACACAAAGCTTTACGAACCTAGTTTAAAGGACATATCGCTTTCAAATTATTTAAAGATTAAATAATCCACTTTTTAAAACATGCATGTTGTGTACGGAAGTTTAAATAAACCTGCACCCGCAATCATAAAGTAAATTCTTTAAACTAAAAGCTACCGTTTGGTCCATCCACCACGGATAACAGCGAAGCTTCAAGACTGCATGTGGATAAGCCGTTCAAGTCAGGTAGGAGCAGGACTACAATAATATCGCAATAATATCTGTAATACCTGAATGTCCACCATATCTAATATTTAAAACTACCATCTCAATAAGTTGTCTGAAAGCAACCAGAGTATTAATCACTGCTGGACTGATTTCCTGTAATGTGAAAATCTACATGTACTTTATTTTATACTGTTCTGCTGTGCATTTTTACATGCATGTAAGTACGTCTTGTGGTTTAATCTGATTACCCAAATGTGTGAAACGACATTACTGCATTACATGCATCTGTGGGCCGTTTTGTTTTTGCTTTCTCTAGCGAAGTGCTCAGGGTTGGGATCTGCTCCAGGTACCAGCAGTGGTTTGATTTTTTGGGTTCCTCCTTTTTTTTTATTTATTTCCAGCTAAATATTATACACTCTCCCCATCAACAAATGTTTAAGCCACACCTTGCACATACAACTAAAATCCACTTTTATACCATGCATATATTGTTAATTCATCATTTGACTCTTGGATGCATGAGTGTATTGTGAATGTTACCTGGTAATGGATGAAGGAAATGGAAACTTGCTTACTCTAGCATGTTTACATTTGCGCCGGTTACAATGTCTGCTAATGCGACCCTTTCAAATCACATTAAGTGAGGAAATGGGAACCACGTTCTATATTCAAAGTGTGGAATAAAAACAGAGTCGGGACATTTTTGCAAAAGGGAAATAGTTGAGGACATTAGAAAGTAAACCCTTTCTGAAGTTAATCATTTCAACACATCAAGAAATTTGACATTTCAGTGAAACTTGTATAAAGTTTTTAACATAAATTTGAAAACGTGCTTATTCCTTCAACTTCAGATTGTCTGCTTGAGTTGTAAAAGTTCAGTAGAGTGACTGTTTTATTGTTTTCTCTTCCACTTCAGTGTTGTTTTATTGCAGAAAATATCAGTAAAACATAACAAAATGTTAAAAACGTTGGAGGTTGGAATATCGTTACAAAGCGCCGTTGTCCAAAAGTTATCCAAAAGTATGCAAATATAAGTTGTAAATTTTGAATCAAGACTTGGAATAAAATAAGTTTTAATTAGGTATGATGAACTTTAACAAAGCAGAATGCATGAGCTATTTTTGTTCATTTTATTTTTATATTACAGTTCACTAGAAGTACAAAAGAGCACATAAGTTATTTTCAAGACCTTTAGAAACAGCATTGTCTATGTTGAAATATTTCAAGAAAAAAATTGTTCCAATGACAGGTGCAGCACAAGCAAAGAAAAAAAAAAAAAAAAAAAAAGATTGTGATATTGCTGCAGTAAAATGAACACACAAAAGCACCTGGGGTACAGGGATGATTTATTCATCTACAGATTGGAAGCGTGTGTCCAGGTACAAACAGTGTATTCCTCGCTCATGCACGAAAACACACTCGAACAAGTAAAATAAAACCTGCTTGAAGCGCCTCGAACACTCCCCAGTGTGTTCGACAGCAGCTGAACCTGTGTGTGTGTGGGGGCATCAAACCTGCTCCTCTCTGCACTGAGTTTAGAGTCAAGTTGTCATTATTTCACACACACAGATCAGACACTGCTGTCTCCAATGACTGGGGATCTTCCAGGTGCTGGACAAGGACGGACAAGTTAAGCTTTAACATGTTAAAGACAGGACAAATATACCAGTTACATATGACGGACTGATAATTAAACATCACACTTCAATATGACATCAAGCCTTTAGATTGAAATAAGTAGTTTGGATCTTTTTTTAAGCGATGCTTCGTTTTATAAATAATCGCTCTACCTGAATTTTAATGTATCTGAAAGAAAGTACCTTACTCTGATTATCTGTAATTGGAAAAAAAAACAAAAAAACATCTGCAATAAACATTCATTCTGTCCTGTGCCTTAAAATTCAATTTCATATCCAACAGTAAATTACTTGGAGGTATATTGCCATATTAGCCAACGTAAACAGACACCAACCACAACTCAAAGTGGAATTATTTGTTCATTTTTGCTCTTATCTAAATCAATGTTCTATTTCACTGGAACAATTTTCTGCACCGCCTTGAGGACGTCTGCTGTCTCCACCTTGTCGCCAAACTGCTTCTCTTTGTGCTCCAGGAGGATTCCCTGCAAAACAGCAAACACGGTTCAGGAGAATGTTTGTTTTTTTTAGGGGGGAGGGATTGTGGGGGGGTTAAACCATGTGATAATAATCTGCGCTGTTCAGGTGATGGACAGATTACCTGATCTCCTGGTCCAATGACAAACACTCCTCCCAAGATGAAGCCCTCGCCGTGCATGTTACCTTGGTAACCAGACCTCCAGGCCCGAATAAAGTTCTGCCACACCCCAAGCCGGATGAAGCCCAGCCCTCCCATCTTTCTCTGCAGTGGTCCATAGAAATGTTTCTAAAATCAAATTGAGTTCTGGTTAGCGCCTTGAAAAGAATCCGACATTTCATCACCTTTCAACAACAAGCTTCGCCTTTCAGCATGACACAGACCCTAAACATTCAGCCAGAACTACAGTGGGAGCTGAGATTCAGAAACTCTCCTAATATGACATTAATCTTCAGAACATTTATCAAAATTAATCATACTGTGCTCAGGTAGGTGTAAATTCAGGCTCTACAGTCAAAACATTAAGGTTTCAGCTGCTAACCATCTCATCTACGTAGATGTCCCCAGCGAAGTGCGGTCTGAAGTCCTGGATCTCTGAGCCGACGTTCTCTTTCACCACGGCAACCAGAGGGACCCCGAGCTCTTCCAGCTGGGGCTTCAGAGAGGACAGCTCAGAGGCCTCCTATGGACAGAAGAACATGAAGTCATGAGAGGAGTTTAAACTATTAATCTATGCAAGCATTGAAACGTCAAGTCTGACACTACCTCTCTGCACAAAAATCATCCAGGCCGCCGTACGGCCATGATCACCGCTCCATTCTTCTCCCAGAGGCTCTTCGCTTTTATAACCTTTCCATCTACAGAAAGAAAAAAAAAGACTCTTTACTCCAGCCTGACATCTTAGTCTACAAAAAAATTGAATATATGTGGACTAGAGAAAAGATTAAATAGAAACAAATATGGGAGGCTAATGGTTTTGGTAAAAATTTGAAGTTAATGTTTCATTTTTACACCCTGAGCAAAAAATAAATAAATAAAAAAATTGTTCAAATACATCATTAGAGCCCCAAGGTTCCTCTGCATTTATGTCAACTTTTATATTCACACTTATGACTGGAACAGTATGTTGTAGTGATTATTAAAACGTATTAATGTCGTGTTAAAATGACACATCCCCAGTAGATTGCAAACATAAAACCTTTAACAACTCCACAAGTGATTCTGCTGCTGCCTGAAACCTAAACTTCTTTCTGACTGTCGCAACAATGGATTTACATCAAAACATTTTAATAGACATCAGCCTACCGTCTGTGGTGGACCGCAGATCGGCGTCTTCGAGGTGCTCCAGCGATGCGTTTGCACCTTTAGGAAGACACATGTCAGTGTTGGCCAGGAAAATCCCAGCCAGGGCCGCTCCGACTGCGCCGATGCCCAGGGACCACATCCCCATCTCAATCAGGCCCCCCTCCAAACTGGACACTGCAGCAAAACACGGCAAAACCATCACAAGAGAGACAGAACACACCTCTCCTGCTCCCTCTTAAATACGACTCACCTAACTAAAAGAGGCTGGACTTCAAAATTTCTTTTTTCTTTTTTTTTTTGTTTTGCAATCGTTTCTGCTACGATGTGTCCTTGCAGAGAAAGCTTATCTTGTCTGAAAAGGAGAAGCTACATCTTTCTGAGGCTGAGTAATCTACAAGATCCAGTGTGTTCACTCATTGTCTTCTATGTATTTTCAGAATGTGATTGTGATCCTTCCCGCCAGCAATATCTCGTTGTGCTCTAATCTAAACCTCACTTATGAGATTAGAACGCTCAGCTACACATCAGATCCTTCTGACAGTGGCTGCTGTTTGTAAAAAAAAAAATGCTTAAAGGCAGCCAACACTAAACGTTTGTTTGTATGGACTGAAATTTACCCATTTTAAAATGACCTGCTGACTTTTTAACTACACCGGCAGAAAGTCAATAAGAGTAAACACTTTCATTTTAAGGTCACCTTTTATATCACAGTGGTTATTACTCTTAATAAAACAAAGAAATAAAAATTAGCATCAAACTAAATAACATCTGTTTTGGCTAGAACAACTCCTCCAGACTACAAAGTAGGACAATGGGGAATCGTTACGCCCAACAACATAACCACAGAGAACAGCTAATTGGTGCAGGAGTCAAATATGTTCTTGCCTGAGGTGATCTTGTTTGGATCAGGACTTGCTCTGGCTTTGCTTTGGTGAAACTGAGCAGTCTGGCTCTTTAGAAACTGAGGGGCGGCTGTGACGGAGCGGCTCGCCAGACAGAGGGCAGAGCAACGCAGGGGAAGCCTCCAGCTCAAAGTCGCTGAACATCTGGACAGAGCCAGCATGGTGGCAAAACTCCAAGCCTCTTACTACACACACACACACACACCCTCAAGATGCAACTGGAAGACACAGAAAGCAAAACTTTTTTTCTAAGCAGCATATAACTGAGCCAGGTCTCTACTGAAGCTCAACTTCAAGGTAAATTCACGTGACAGGGTTGGAAAACTAAGAAGAAGAAAAGGAATTTCACAACTCAAAACTTGTGGTAAAAAAAATGCAACAATTCTCTTAAAAGAATTAGCGGTGGCTGTTATCTTGATGTAAGTAAAATGCAAATGTCCTCCATCTGAGCGTACGCTTCCTTTTACATTCTAACCTCATGCATCAACATGAAGTGCACAGAAACACAAAAAAAAAAAATAACATGCTGCAATCATATCTAAAACTATGTTAGAAAAAATTATGACACAAGTCTGGCTCCTTTATCTAAACAGCTTTGACATAAGAAGCTCACTAACTCATCTCTGTAGTCAAAGGGAGAAAAAAAAAATCCTCTCTTACTTCTGCTTCACCTCATCCGGTGTGAAACGTAAAGTAAGTGAAAATGCATCAAAGTCACTGGGCTTTATAGCACGGGGGACAAAGGAGGAGAAAAGATCACCAGCCAATAGAGACGCCAGCCAAACCAGGAAGAGTTTGAACACTTAAGAAAAAAAGTATTTCGTGCTGCATGCTTTGCACTGTGACACAACACTGAACACAGCTACACTGTATTCCTCCTGTCCCAACACACATCCAAGATCCAATCCTGCACTAAAATGTTCTTCCATCCTAAAACCACTTATTTATTTATTTACTTCTCAGTGGCCAAATGACTGTAATCGCCAGAAATCAACAGAGGACATTGTTATAGAAACAAAAACCAGAACATAAACCAAACCAGTTCTGGTGATAATAGAATCTGGTCTGTGGTTGAATAGTAGTGTGTTAGCATGCTTGGGCGAACATGCATTTCTGAGGAAAAAAAAAAATACAAGAACATGCGATAAGATTAATATATACAGTTTATACATTAGCACAGTTTCTCTCAAAGGTTTAAACGACCTTTGTTGAAATGTCAGGTCTTAATGACACATAGTGAAAGTGAAATATGGAAATTCACCAAAGGAAATTAAAAGGGGAAAAAAATAAATAAAAGCTTCCAATCACATATTTGCATACATGTAAACACTTTTAACCAAATACTTTGTCGGAGCACCTGCTGATTCGGTTTCAGCGTTCAGTCTTTTTGACTCAACAGCCGTCATTTATTATAGTGAATGAGAATGAGTTCAAACTGAAATTACTGAAAGCTAAGCCAGACTCTAGAGCAAAATCTGACTGATAAAATGAAGGGGTCACTGGAAATGGCCGGGACCACTGGGCAGATATCTTCACATGTTTTGATAAAAAGAAAAGCACAGCAAGACAGGGTGAGCAAGTATTGTTAAATCTAAATGTGGAATGCAGGTAGACTCCAAAAGAAGATTAGATGCTGAAATTGATTCAAAAAAGTGCTTCAACAACATTATGTCGACTCATGCCACTCATAAATGAATATATATTTATTCATTTCTTTTAACAGATTTGCTCTGTAGATCAGCTGGAATAAAAATGTCAGTTTATTTGTGGAAAAAAGTCCAGAAATATCTTATATGGGTCAAACTTTTTTTACACCAAAAAACCTGAGGTGTGTTTTGTAAGCCATTAAATTATACAAATAGCATTATCATTTACATACATTGTGAAATTCTCTCTTCATATATATTTATGCTACAATTTATTTTTAGCAAACAGATATTTTATTTTTTGTAAAAATTCTGAAATTACGTTTTCACGTGACAAGAACATAATCTCAAAAATAAGTATTTCAATATCTTAGCAGATTCTTGTGCACACCAACATTGGGCTACGTATGTAGCTCAATGCAAGCTAACAATAAGCTGATAAATAACCCCTTCGACACCAATTTGTCTATGACCTTGATACTCCGGGCACATAATCAAACCCACAGTATCAACCTAAAGGGTTAACAGAAGGGTTAACTGTGGCTTAACATGCCTGAGGTTAACCCAGTAATATCAAATGTTGCTACATGTTAAGTAAGCTTGTCTCTCGGAGACCTGCACAGTAAAGCTGTAACAGGTATAACAGGTTCAGTGGCGTCCATAAATTAGGACAGAGTGGCACCCGATAGACACAAACTCTTTGGTTTTATCCTCGGCTAAAAAGTATCAAATGCTGAAGGAGGAAATGCAGATTTTTCAACACAGTAACAGTAACGTTACGTTTAGAAGTGTATGTTACCTTAATATTGACACACTAATATGAATGACGTTGCATGAAACGCCGCCTTGATCACAGTCGTTCCTTGAGTAAACAGAACCGGGCCAACGGCGCAGGCGTACTAAACGATCGTCAGCACAGGCTTAACTAATCGAAAGAGATGCCTGGAAAAGTCAATGCCAGATGTTAACGGGAATATTTGAACAGGGACTTACAAAGGTCTTCCAGCCTCTCGAACATTTTCACATTCTGTCAAATTACTACAAAATCTGACTAGCTTACATTTTTTTCTTGGTTGAGGGCCGGTGGGATTTTAAACGATATTTATGATGCGAAAGGAAATTTATGCATTGTTGTCAGATTCTTTTGCAAATAAAATTCACTGAAAAAATAAAAATAATTGACTTTATTAATTGTATCTACTTTGCTACATTTATCAAGTTCTTAGTATTTTTCTTACCTTATTTTGCAGCTCTCCATACTCACCGGTTTAGTTTAGTTTTTTTCGTAATAATATAAGTAGCTGCTGAGGCCGTGAAATCAAGTTTGGAGCAACACTCCCCTCTGCTGGAAGTTAAGAAGGGGAAGACGGAAAAGATCTTTGGTCTAATAATGTAAAACGGAGTATTCGCTTTTTTTCCTGTACAATTATAGCTATTAATAACGACTAACAAGAACATTTTGATGTTCTTGAGATATTCAGTTTGACCAATTGTTTAGTAGGACCTGCATCAAATTTGACCTCTGTCATCGTGTCTAACCTTTTCTTTCAATATTGCCCTATATTTTCTCCATCCATCTTTCCATGAGCTCCAACTAGTTCCCTTGGCCCTATTTTATTCCTACTTAAGAAAAGCATCCCTACAAAATAATGCTAATGTCAATGTGCCGCTATGTTGACACATAGTGGTTCTTACTGAGATGCATTGTTAGTTTTCCTTAGTTTCTTGTTTGATGGTTTGTTTGCTGTACTTAAAATCCGAAGAATCCCATCAAAGTTTGGGGGTGTAATGAGACAAAAATGTGAAAAAGGTCAAAAGAGTCAGAATACTTTTGCAAGGCCTTCTAAAGGGAACATAGTTACTGCGTTGCTAACACAATGTTTTCAGTATTGGGTTTTCATCTATTGATGCAGCTCAAGACATGGTTCAAATAAAATTATCTTTTGTGAAGCCTCTCAGTTTCCTTGATTCTGTTATGAGAGAATGAGTCTGTTTTCTGAGCCCAAGGCCTTACATGTCATTTGCCTTATATTATGAGTCATACCTGTTGGTCTAAGCAGATTTACTCAGAAAAGGGTATAGAAGAAAAGTGATTCTGTCTTTATGTTAACTGTAGCACTACATCTAAGAGAATAGATTGCTTGGCTGTTTCTCTAACTTTATTTAAAACTGTTACTTATTTATGACTATTTTTACAATAAAAAACAGTGAAGATAGCAGTTTTATTAGTCAAGTCATTGATAACAATAGTGTATGGTACAATAAAGAAGGGTCAATAGTTTTGGAAGGTGTGTAAGAAGTTTCAGGTATGCTAACACTCTCCCTCCACACTGTAAATAATTTACTTTATAGTGAAACAATTTACATTTTTCACCATATATCTTTTATAAATTAGTCAACTGAGGTAGCTGTTTGCTATTGCTGCATTGCTCCTTTAAAGTCTGAGAAGACAGCGTACTACAGGAGATATACATTGGTAATATTTCATTCATTCATGGCAGCTTCACTCAGGAATGTGCTGAAGGTCCAAAATGGACTGGAACAGAGATGGGATAGAGTGACACTCCTATAGCCCAGCTGCTGTGCTCCCTCTGGCACCTCTACACGCTAACGGTTCAACTTGTGGAGCAATTTCAAAGCACCTACTTTGAAATTGTTAAATCTAAATCACTGCTAGATTTAACTTTTAAAAATGTGAGATTTCTGCATTTAATTCATCAGTCAAAAATAAATAAATAAATAAATAAATAAATAAATAAATAAATAAATAAATAAATAAATAAATAAATAAATAAATAAATAAATAATATGTGCATATATTATGAAAAGGCACAGTGTGAGTATATCCTTATCACTCAGAATCACATGTATAAACAAATGTCTCACAGCCACTATTTGGACCTGATCAGCTTTGGCATTAAGCTTGTGGGACTAACAGCCAATTGCAGCAAAGGATTTGCACCCCACCTCCTGGAAATAGTTTCTGCTCGAAAGCATTGGTTAACTTATCAACGTCTTACAATGCTATTGAAGCCAGTCAAAAACCAACGTGATTAGCTTTGAAAGAATGACCAGATTTATGACAGAACTTAAGTCAGTTTGAGTTTATCCCTTATTTGTCTTTTGTTTGTTGTCAACTAACTACTTATATGACAAGTTCCCCTCAGTCTTTCCACCATACAGTTTATATGCAGGCTTGGTGCGATCCCACTTACTGTTTGCTCCAGATAAAACCAGTTTGGCGCCAGGCGAGCTCAGAGCCCAGAGATGTAAGTTGTGGGTGAAAACTGAGTGTCCTTGAACTTGAGGAAAGACTAACAGGTGTTAACAACCCCTGAAGTCTCTGGCTCTTATCTTGTCCTGTTCTGTCAAGTTTCAGCCTGGCGTACTCTCATGTGGTCTTTGACCCGGCTTTTAAATTGAAACTTGTCAGTGTTTATTATGACGCACAGTGCCACGAAACGTATTTGCACTCCCTGAGTACAGGTGCTGTGAAAAAATACTTTAGTTCGGCTAACTTTTTCTCTTGATAAATGATCTCCTTTAAAAATTGTATTTTGTATTATTTACTCAGGTTGTCCTTGTCTGATATCAGCATTGTGGGATGATCTGAAACATTTAATCAGGACAAATAATCATACAGAACAAATCCATCTGGGAGCATGAATAAATAAATAAATATACAAGTATTGTATCAAATGTATTTCACCCAATAAGTCAATATTTTTATAGCCACCTTTGATGAGGTCACAATGTGTACATACTAATGTTTTTGCCCAATTTTTGGTAAAATAACTCAACCTCAGTCAAACTTGATAATAAGTATCTATAAACAAATTTCAAATCTTGCTGCAGATTATTTAGTCAAAACATTTTTTTTTTTTTTCATTCCATGCAAAATAAAAAGTCTCACACAGCATGATGTTACATTTTCAGATGATGGACTGAGCAGATATTCAAAGGTCTTGATTTTTGTTAGATAGCATAATCAACTTCAATCAGATACTTTCTTCATGGTCTGCTTTTTGACTGACAGAATAATTGAATATGGTGCACTACAATGTACTCGAATCTTAGAGATGCAATAATTGTTTGAAACTCTGTGTATTCTTTCTATGGACATAATTCTTCTCACTCCTCAGATTCACATTATTCAGACTTCAAGCCTGTCTGAACTCTGTTATCCGTAATCTTTCAACATGACTAGCACAATCTTGCCGGAGTAAAAAAAAAAAAAAAAGTCCCATTCCCTGTCAGTCATTAACAGGTTCTTTGATGTAAATGCACAGTCCCTATTTTAGAGGGTGTTTAATGTTTGCATACATAACCAGTGTGGCTTGTCACTGTTTTTGTCCTACAGCAGGAGATTTGAGGCAGGTAAAAACAGACTCTCTTTGGGATAAAGCAGGAATTTCATGTCTTTTCTAGTTCTATCTAGTTGAGATTTGTTACGTTGACCCACACACAACATTGACCTCTGATTATTTGTATAGTGTTGTTTTCTTTCCGTCCTGAAGCACACTTGATTGTCACAGCTGAAAAGTTACGGAATCACTATTGAAAATCTAGATATCAACGTCAAACACTTAAAGAGAGGCTCCTCAAGATGTTTTGTACACTTAGTAGGTCTCACCATGTGCATTGAATAGTACTACATGTAACATTAAGATTTGTACATGTTTGCACAAACATTGCTCAAGTAAAGTATACAAATAAAGAGGTGTGTGTAATTTCGATCAATTGAGTGGATTTTCTGTTGGATTTTTTGTATCTCTCATGCTCTGGACCGTCTGAAATGTGAAATATGTGAAATTGATAAACCAGTTAGATTTAAAAAAACAGATGCTAATAAGACTCTATCAAATATTGCCATTATTAGCTGTGATCAGTTATGTTACACATGACTAAGGGCTAATGTTCTCTAAAGTAAGCAAACTAGTTCTCTTGTCTTGTCTCTTGTATATAAAATTTAAATCACAGGTAGCTTTTTTTTCACAGAAATATTTTTCCTACATCTGTTCCAGAGCGGGCCGTGAACCCATAAGAAAGTGTTTAATTATGTTCTTGTCTCACTTCACACGGCCATCCACAACTGAAATTAGAGCCAGATGATGGAAAAACAGAGAAAATCTCTGTTTATGTTACAGTCAAGAGAGATCAGCTACAGTGCATTGCAAAAGTCTTCAAAACCCCTTGAACTTTTCAGTGTATAACTGTATTGACAAACCAACAAATAGTGGTGAATAATTGTGAAGTTGAAGGAAAATTGAGGACTTTTGCATTTTTATGATTAAAAAATAGGTTTTATCCCCTCAGTGAATGCTTTGTTGAACAACCTATTGCTACGGTCACAGAAAACAGTCTTTGCCATTTCCAACAGGTTTTCTTCCAGGGTTGCCCTCTGTTTATTCCTATAATCAATGCGGTTTGGTGCACCAAGGTTTGAGGATATCACAGTTAAGTGAGGTGAGAGCATATGCATCCTTCACATGAAGATGTTCATTAAAAATATTTTTTTTAAAACCACGCTTTTATCATAGTAACTATCCTAAGCTTATTTATGTATGTGATATTATGCCCAATATTTATTTATTTTTTTCAAATTTGGAAAGATAATTATAGAACATAATTTTAAATATAAATATCAAAAACTTAAAAATTGTGTTTCAGTTTTGTTTTAGGAAGTTAGCAATTATTAGTTGCAGCCAGTAATTAAGTTTGGAGCAAACAGTCTTGTTTTGTCTTGAAGCTGTTTTCTGTTCAATCCCAGCCCGAGGTTCTTGTCTTCATCAGTGAATGTAGAATACACTGAGCCATATCCTGACAGAAGATCAGATATTGAAGATGTGTCTCAGATATTTCTCTGGCTTTCAGTTGACTCAGTGTGTCTGTGTTTTTGTAGAAAATGACAAATCGTCAAAGGGTTCAGTTGAAGCACACTTTTGGAGAGTCAGTCACAACTGTAGACTGTATTTTATGTTCGCAGTTACCACCAACTAGAGATACACTGCGCTGCAAAAGTAATCACACCCCTTCAACTTCTTCACATTTTATCACAGCCGATAAAACTCAGGATATCCTTTATTATTTGTCCATACATTTACTAAATTCAACAGAGGGGCTACAAATTACAGCTCACATCCAATATCTTACATGGTTTAGTTCAAATATGTAGCCTGAGGATTATCAAAGATAAAATACATTGAAATTAAAAATCAAGAATATTAGACTACTTTATTTTTATACCTTTGAAAAAAATTTAAAAAAAGAGCTTCAGAAGTCTAAGTAATGATAACTGATGATTATTTCTTGAAGTTATTTAAAAGTTGCTGCCACACAAAATATTTTAGATTCACATCTCTTTAAAGCCCAACTAATTTGGCCATGAACAGAAACAAATCATGTCTGGTGCTGACATCAGCCCTGTTCTCTTTTCTTCATGTCTCACTACAGGCTGGTTCAACCTGGCTGTTTGTGACTCTGTCCAGGAAGGATCATTCACTCTGAAGCAGAGCAGCTGAAGCAGATTAAAGACCACAAACACACACCGGAGCATCAAGCTGAACACAAGGAGTTAACAAGCCGTTTCTGTGAGCCGAACTGCCCACCCATCATCCACTCCCCCCTGGATTGGACTGTACCATGGATTCACGTGACATGCATGCGTGTGTGTGTGTGTGTGTGAGTGACAGAGAGCGTGTGTGTGTTTGTGCGCGTCCCCCTCAGCCATATATATTGAACCATGTGGACTCAGATGTAGAGTTTTGCAGGACAGACCTTCTTTTGGCTGCAGGGCTTGTGACTCCCAGATCCTCGATACTTAAGTGAAGAGAAGCAGCAGGAATATAAATCTGCTTTTACGACCCTGTTGGAAATCAAGAGGCCTTGCAAAATAACAGTTCCTGCAGGAAAAATGAGTGATAAACTGGACGACGGCTCTTTCATGTTCACCTCAGAATCTGTAGGAGAGGGACATCCTGGTGAGGTTTTGATTGAGTTTACACATGTAAAATATAAAATCAGATTTTCTTAGTCAAAGAAAGTTTTTATAACTTATAAAATGTCTCTATTACCACAATTGAACATTGCAGTTTCTTTTAAACTGTGCCGTTTTAGATTGAACTCATGCTCAAAATCGTTCTGCAGAGTTGGGTCTTTACTCTTGAGGCATGTTTGGTATTTCATTCACAGCAACACGTGTTTATGATCCCATCATCTTTCACTTATGGGAGAGCAAGTGAATGTGCAGCAGCCTGGTGTACGGCTGCACTCTAAATAAAAAAGACAGCGTTACGTACCATTTACAGGAAAACTTGTTTAAATTTTAGCCTAAAAGATGAAATCTAAAGTTCACTTTGACCTGCAGGTTGCTGTGTGTGAAGGACACTCATTTACCCCCTGTAATCCTTTTACAAATATGTAATCTTACAAAGTCCTCGGTGCAGAATCAATAATCAGTAAATGTAGCTCTGTGGTAAATCACAAGTGCAACTTTAAGCCCTTATTTCTGCATTAAGCTTTTCCTATCATCTTTAACACGTGTCTTAGTTGATCATTATTTCCGTTTGCAGTAGTTTGTGATCTTTATGGAAAGCAGCAGCAGCTGATAACACAACTCAAAGTCTGTTCTGTTCCCACACACAATGATTATCTTTTCAGTGTTCCCAAATGTTCAGAGAAGTTTGAGCTGACATGAGAAAGAAAACAAACCTTCTGTCCAACACTTTCTGTGGTGTTCTTAAACTGTCGACAAGCAGAGTTTCTGCAGAGTCCACCCGGCCAGATGTTGGGGTTGTTTCTGATGTAACCTGTTTATTGCGTTGCTTCAGCAAGATGACAAAGAGGGATGAATAGGATGGCTGGAGAGGCATTGTCCCCCTCTGCTGCACTCAGACTCAACCAGCCAAACACAAAGTATCTTCTGTTTGAAATGAAAACGTGTGAGCTCTGAGGAAAATATGTTATTAATATATTAATAAAGTTGTAACAAATAGCTAATTTGTGTTTTTGAAAAAAACAAAACAAAAAAAAAAAACAGGATGTGCTTTTGTCAAAGAAACAAACCTGAAATCTCAGTTTAATCACAATCTGAGCAGGTGATTTCTCTACTATGCTGGAAATGATGGCTTTTGTTTAAGTCTTGTAACTTTGTCAACAGATAAGATTTGTGACCAGATCAGTGATGCAGTCCTGGATGCACATCTGAGGCAGGACCCAGATGCTAAAGTGGCCTGCGGTAAGTCAGCTAGAATTCACAACCATCTCATGTTCTGTTTATAAAACTGAGATGCCAAGAAATATCCGGTATGTTGTCGCATAGCAATGTTTTCTATCAGCCTTCTTTTTATTAGTGTTTGAAGACACGATGCCATTGAAAATAAAACTCCCACGTCACCTTCATTTACATTTAACACAGCAGCACAGCAGTATCACTCACTAGGCAAGACAGGGTTAGTTTAGGACAAGTCTAAAGTTTCCGCAGTAGAAGCAGTGCTGCTTTCACAACCCACGTAAATTGCATAAGTGCAACACTGCAGGATATAAAATTAACTACAAGTCAAAGATTGGCACAAATTACTTATTATGGATGTCGGATAATTCTAAGCAAGACAGTGGGAATGTTTTACTTGCATTGGCCTGTTGGATTCTTGGCCTAGTTTGATGGTTATTTCAGCTAAGTAATTATCTGATCACTTGTGAGCCCTCATACAGCATTGAAATACCATTTCCAGTTGATTTGTTGCTCATTAAATATGAAAACATCACATAGCAGAAACGCACCAGGTACCAGGTCCATATGCAGCACAACACTGTGGATTTCACCCTATTAATTCTGGTTTCCATGCTCCACTCTGAATGGTAGCGCGTCACAAGCGACACATTTCAGAAACCTGACAGGACTTGATCCTTCTAAATGAACTCCACCATTTCATGGTGTTTAGACCCACGTAACATGTTTTTCCAATATCCCATCATGCATAGTCAGCTTGGAAACGGTGAAACAGCAGCTTCAGTATTGTTGACAAAGAATAGTACATTGTCAGTTTAGCTCAGTGCTTAAACTCTGCACATACAAAGTTAGACCAGATTTCAATTCTGACTTCTTTCTGTCTTTTTAGATGACTTAAAGCTCATCACAGTTTTATTTATTTTTGAGTTCTGTCCCAACAACTTTGACAAAGAGGTTTCATAAAGGCAACCCACTAAGCTCGGGAGCAGCCACCCCAAAGCCTGCAGATGCTGTAGCATCACACAGACATCCTGGAAGATCTTCCTGATTCTAATGAATCCATTGTGATCGACAGAAACTGTGTGTAAGACCGGCATGGTGCTGCTCTGTGGAGAGATCACGTCTCGGGCCAACGTGGATTATCAGACGGTGGTGAGGGACACTATCAAATACATTGGGTACGACAACTCTGAAAAAGGTGAAGCATATGACACAGAAAGCAACAGGATAGAGGACTCATGTTGTTAGTGTCTTTAACCCTGAGTTGCATTGTTACCACCTGCAGGCTTTGACTATAAGACATGCAACGTGCTGGTGGCTCTGGAGCAGCAGAGTCCAGACATCGCTCAGGGTGTCCACATTGACAGACAAGAAGAGGACATCGGAGCAGGAGACCAGGTGGGCAAGATTTCACTTTAATTTGACATCAAAGCTATGATGTGAAACATTAACCGTCCTGTTGTCCTCTGGTCAAAATTACCCGCCACTGTGTTAAAACTCCCCAAAGATCCACTAAATGTTATTTTAGGACAACAGGAGGGTTTTAAATGTAAAAGATGTTTGACTTTAGTAAGACAATGAAGGACCTACAACACAGCACTTTTTAAAGGGTTTCAATTCTTTCCTCCAAGCACAATTTGGAAAAAAAAAAAAAAAACTAGCATGTTTTATAAATAATACGAAAATGTGGTTGAAAATTGAAAAGACGTGCACACAAAGACTTTGATTTTTAAAACCGTTTGCAATGTTTTTGGGGTTTATCAAACCGACTAACTGGGTCAAGGTTGCTTAGGCTAAAATCAGCATGAACATATGAGTAAACAAATGGGCAAGGTTTAAAAATATTTTCACATATAGCCATAAAAAAACCCTCTGTTCAGACGGTTTACTGTATGGTAGAAGTGTAGATTTTAAAAATTAAAATCAGTCTCCTGTAGCATCATATGTAACATGACTGAATCAGTCACTTTCTAAAGAGCTTCAACTTTGACTTCGACATTGTAAGAAGCTCATAAGTATAACCTCATATATTTTGCATTTCTTCTGACTCTTTCCATCCCTTGCAGGGTCTGATGTTCGGCTATGCCACAGATGAAACAGAGGAGTGCATGCCTCTCACCATCGTCCTGGCTCATAAGCTAAACGCAAAGATGGCGGAACTGAGACGCAACAGCACAGTGCCTTGGCTGCGCCCTGACTCTAAAACACAGGTCGGATTGCCTGCTGAATTACTGCAAATTTCCTAAGTTCACTCTTGGAAAAGCGCTTTGCCAGGCTTTCTCTTTTATTATTCTCTTTTCATTATTTCTTTTCTCGTCTCTGAAGATTATTTTTGCGTTTTCTCTCTTATTTCATCCTTCTGAAATATGAATAAATGAGTAACCAATTGCTATAAAAAATTAACTTGGTGAATATAGCAAGGCAATTTCTTCAAATTGCAAAAAGGAAAAGAGAAAACGAGTATTTCATTGTACAATGTAATGCCTTAAGGCGGCATTGTGTTAAAACAATCCCAGTTCTGCATTGAAAACAACTGATAAAATTGTGAAACACATCAGAAATGTATTACCACAGAAAACACCCTTCTACTTTATTTGTTTACATCTAAAAAACAAACCGACCCAAGACTCTACAAGTGGAGGATTTGACACATAAACAAGATTTAAATCTCATCTTTATGCAAATTGTTTGACCTTGTGTTTGTCTCACAGGTGACGGTACATTATGACCAGGAGGATGGAGCTGTGGTGCCTAAAAGGGTTCACACCATCGTTATTTCTGTCCAGCACGACGACGGCATCTCTCTGGAGGAGCAGAAGAAGATCCTGAAGGAGAAGGTACTCACCCTTATAGACTCATACAAACATGTTCAGCAGATTCATTCATAAGGACTAATTCACTGGTGAAATGTCTCCCATCAGGTGATAAAGGCCGTGGTTCCAGCTAAATATCTGGACGACAAAACCGTGTACCACCTCCAGCCAAGTGGCCGCTTTGTCATCGGAGGACCGCAGGTTGGAACAAGAGATAAAGAGATAAAACAAAATTAACTGATAGATTTCTTTTGTTCATGCTCCGCTTTTGTTGACCATCAGGGAGATGCTGGTGTTACAGGCAGAAAGATTATTGTAGACACATACGGAGGCTGGGGAGCTCACGGCGGCGGGGCCTTCTCCGGCAAAGATTTCTCAAAAGTGGACCGCTCAGCTGCATACGCCGCTCGCTGGGTGGCAAAGTCTTTGGTCAAAGCAAAACTGTGCAGAAGAGTTCTGGTTCAGGTGAGCGTACGGATTCAGTTCAGTCTCTGCATATCACTGCTAGCTATGCTGATGAAAATGTAATTTTAATCTATATGTCTTTTTCAGGTGTCTTATGCTATTGGAGTGGCCCGTCCTCTGTCCATCTCGTTGTTCACATACGGCTCCTCTCAGAAATCAGAGTCAGAACTTCTCAAGATTGTCAACAAGAACTTCGATTTGCGCCCCGGAGTTATAGTCAGGTAGTCACACAGCTTTTTATGTCTCCCAGAGTTTATTGAAACTTTTTTAAAGTTTTCAAGTGAACATAAGAAAAAACATTCATCTTCAGGTCAGATTTCAATTAAAAATTGAAATCTGTATCTGCGTTTCTAATCGTTCTCTCTTTTTTATGAGTCTCAACTAATCAATAAAAAATAATCCAGTCATAAAATTATAAATAAAATAGTAATCTGCAAGAAAAAAGTAATGAAATGAGACCTACTAAGAAGTTTAGGTGTTTAGGTGTGGCTGTTTTCTCATGACACCACTGGGTGGCGCCAGCTGTCATCTTTTGGCTTAAGATGAATATTTTCCACATAGCAGTGATCTGCAATCGGTTCCAGACCCACATGTGGCTCTTTAGACTTTCCACAGTGGCTCCTAATAAAACATTGTGAAAAAATCTTACACTGATGTTGTTTTAGATATAAAGGAAGCAGGAAAGATTTATGGTTCTTTTATGTGTCTTATGCAATATTCCAGTTTACTTTCCGAACTAGGTTGCTATGCTGTCTTTATTAAAAAAGAAAGAAATCAAGAAAAAATAAGAGCATTTATTTATGTGTCTAGAATTAATGTTTTTCCAATAAAACATCTGAAATTCTTGCATGAGTTGGTACAGACAGATTACTCCTTGGATGTGTACTTCCATTTTGTACATGGTTGCCATGACGTCAGCTATTTCTTGCTCCTGTTTCTTGTTGTTTTCCATAAATACAAAACAGTCGATCTTATTCTAGTCCACCTCAATGTTACTATTTTAATATTAATTTCATTCAAACATCCGCTACTGTGTCTGACCTATATTGAATTAATGCTAAGACTGCTAGCAACCAAACAAAGCTTACATTCAGCTTACTTATTATTGAAAACTTCAAATGTCATCCGCGTTTGGTCTACTTGGCTTCATTTATGACATATGCACATTTCTTGACATTTCAGGTTTACATGCTAGGTTGTGATTTCAGGTTTTTTGCCAGTTAATAAAAAGTATTTTAGGTGGAAATGGGAATCTTGTTGTGTCAGGCTGTGATATCTTGCCTCCACAGGTTTGAGACCTTTGTGTAATTCATCTTAACTAATGCTGAACTTCTTTTGTATTGTGTTCAGGGATCTGCAGCTGAAGAGGCCGATATACCAGCAGACGGCCTCGTATGGCCATTTTGGACGACCAGAGTTTTCTTGGGAGGTGCCTAAGGAGCTTGTTTATTAAAAACTTCTTGTCTGGATCGGCCACCTTGAAGAGCGATCAAGATGCTTCTTTATGGACTGTAACGTCCGACTTATTCAGATGCATAATTAACTCAGTCAGACCAAAGAGTTTGTTTCCAGTGAAACGGAAGCTCCATTTCACTTCCTTTGAACAGAACTGAAATTACTAGAAGTAGCTACAACTTTCAGATTTTTATTGTACATTAGTTGATCTTAACTTGCCTAAGGTGTGTACTAAAACCAAACTTAGAAAAAATAAGTTCAAGTTGCTTAAGGGTCTCAGTTGGTAGAAGATTCTTTCATGAGAAGAGTTTTAATGTATCGGCGGTCCAAAGCAAATGATCAAACCAGTTTCACATCAATAAACAATAAAAAACACTCTCAAGATTATTACTTCCATACAACAACCCGAGGAATATTGTTGTTAGAGGGAAGTATAATGTATTGAAACAACCTCAACTTTTAATCCTAACAACTCAACTTTTAATCCTAACCAGGTGCTTCTGACAAGTCAGAAAATGCAAACAGTTTTCATCGCATTAACTCAGCAGAAAAAGATTACAAATGACATTGCATCTTATATTTTCACGCTCTTTACTTTTTCCTGTACATGTGCTTGGCTGTCTAAACCTTGCAGAAACATTAACATTGTTTCTATGTCAACAAAATCCACTAGATGGGATCATCTGCATATTTTCATTCTTGCTGTTAGTGTCGCTCAATTTAGAAAATTGTCAAACTACTAAACCTTGCTTTGCTTTGGGACTTTGTGACACACAAAACTGAAGCTAAATTGTTTAGTGGACCATCAATATCTTTCCAAACTCACCCAATCTTCTGTGTTGCAGATGTAAAATTCCCTTCATTAATACAGACATAGCATACCCCCCTACTTGTTGCTTTTCTGAATGTGAGTTTGCTGCATCATGAAATCTCTTTGCTGTCGAGCTCTCTGAAACTCTCCGTCACGGCAATAAACCTCATGATTTGGAGAGAAATAGGGAGGGTTAATGGAAGATTTTCTAAAGGGCATTCAGACATTTAATTTTGAGCTTTCTTTTTTTTTATCCATTTGAAGAGACTGTAGAGGTGATAAGTGTGAGTGTGCTCATCTGCAGCCAACAATGTGTATATAATAGAGGTTTTCCTCTATTTTGAGGTGTCAGTCATCTGTGCCTTCTTCTGCCAGCTTTATAGGCAGAGAAAATGGACAATGTAAATAATAAACCAATAAAAGGAGAACAGATGTGAACAACTGTCTGCAGCCATTTTATTTTGTAAAGGATGATGGGGAAAATTGTATTTTTCAATGTAATACTAATATAATGGAAGATGGCACAAATATTGCTACATCTATAGATCCATTTAAAATAAATGCAAATGAAACATGTTCACTTCATACTTTCCTGTTTTTGAGTAGTTCAGAGTTTCTGTTCCCCTGAGGTAAATATCGTTTCTTTAGCCACTTGTAAAAAAAGGGAAACACAAGAAAAGATGATATGCAAGCAAGTGTTGTTCTTTATAAGCCAGAAAAGGGCCAACAGAGTCTTCAGGTCTCCATAGCAATTCCTCTCGAGTCACTTGCTGCATATCTAGATTTTTATTTTTCTAAATAAACTAAACAAGTTGGGATTTTTCAAAAAGATTCTGTCTGCTATGCTTCTTCCAATGAAAGTGTAATTTATTTTAAGATAATCTTACAACCTGTGGTGCAAAAAAACATGTCTGTCGCTGTAGATGGTGGAATTATGTGTGCCTGTTTGGTATTTATTGTAATTTAATAGAAGATGTTCATGATCTAAGGGCTTTGGTTGTTTCGACAAATATATTCATACATAGAAGTAAACAAATACATTTAACTTCACTGATCAAAATATTTGTTCACCTTGTTTTGCAGCATTGCAGTTAAAGACTGATCTTAACCCACATATTCACACTTTGGACTTTTTAAAGTTTTTATTTATTAAGCATTACAATATACATACAATCTTGTCACTTTGCATCAAAAATAGAATTTGCAACCTACAACTCTTTGGTTTCTGATATGATACATAAGGCACATGATGCACATTTTTGCCTTTAAGCAAATGGGGTACCGAATACTTGATTCTAATGTGGCTTACAGAAGCCGATTAGCTTGTCAAGATGCCGTCACCAGTGACCTACTGATTGCGATATTCACCACACGTCCTTGAGCATCTTGAGCAGTTACAAAAACTACAATTAAAGCTACATATTTTTTTACATGAAAGTCTTGATTTACAAAAGAAATCTATGATATCATAGCTAATGTCAACTGAAAAAGCAGCACCTATACTACACGTCATGACATAAAACAGAAGGTAGAAGCAAGCAGGTTTCATTCTGCTTTGAGTTAAACATTGTAGCTGGTGTCTGAAGAGTTTCCTGAGTGCAAAGATCCAATAGATCTATAAACAAGACAAGAGAGTGGATATAGTGACATGAGGATGGGTTGTCACAGTGAAGTGATTTACTACTAGTGTTCCGAGATGCACAAAACAACAAATAAGTATTCTTAACCACTTGTATTTTTTTTTTTTTTTTGCATTCTATTAGCAATATACTTATGCTAAAAGGAGAAAATACTTGACTAACTAAATTCAGATAGAACACACTCGGGTAGGAGAGCTTGTGGTTATTTAAAAATAAAATCAGTCGTTTGCCATTCTTTGACTTATGTATGTGACATGATACAAGACTCCAACATGAAATTATGCTATACTGTGCTTGGCCAGCAGAGAGCAGCAGGCGGCCCATGCTCATTGATATGTTGCAGCTGTGGGGGCTTCTCCAGGTCTAGCCTTTTGAAAGTTTACTTTCGGCCTGGAAGTTAATTACTGTTTGACAGATTTGCTTCCAAATTACTGGCACTAAGGCAACATGAGGCCACTTGTATTTTAAGGCAGTGTTGATGAGAGCCTGCTTATGAAAGTATTAAAGAAGTGAGGCCCCTGCTTTCTCCGATTTTCACACTGATCCCCTTAAAAACAAACAGTAACTTTGCTGTCTTCGGTTATCTAACTGCATTTTGCTGTAGTTATTTCTTGGCACTCGCATGAATCCTCTCTGTCAATGAGTGATCTTCAGTCTTATTGCCTACGTGGATCAAATATTACAGCCAAGCAGAAGGCAGAAGTGTAGGAAAACCCCTTTTGAGTTGCAGCACCAAATACACACACTTATTTTTTATTTTGTGTAAAAATATAATTTTAGATAAAAAATAAAAATAAAAAAAAAATTCGCCCTTTTTCTCTTCGGCTCAGCAATCCCAGAAAGATGAACCGAATTAGTTGTAATGTTCTGAACTACAAAGACAAAACCAGCAGGTAAACTAAAAAACACATTCTTCTCGTCCTTAACGGGGAATAATAGGAGGCAGCCATTTGTTAGAACCTGAAAACACGTGTTGCATCTCATCACTAAACACAATAAACCAAACGCTCTGGCTTGAATTAGCTTGTATGCATCTGGTAACTAAATACTCTATTTTCTATTCTTCAGTAAATGGTAAAAAATTGAATTATTTTGGGTTGAATATCAATCTAGAGCACGTTTTTTTTTTCTTTTTAAAAAAAAGTTTAAAAAAAATTGATTGGCTTAAAATCGGTTCTTGAATTTAACAATGTAAGGCACTAGATGCATGGTTTCTATACAGAAGTCAATGTATTCTGGGCATGAGTACCAAGCAGACTTTAAAAAAATAGTTTTAGAAACACAGACGAGCAGCTGCATAAGAGGATGGAGCACCAACATGGCATCCCAAAAAGAAAATATTCAAAGTCTATAGAAACTTGGTCAAAGAAAAAAAAACTCAGAAAGAAAATATATTCTGGGTTTTTAAGCTTTGCAATCCACTTATCTTTGGCTTGAGTACAAAAAGGCATTTGGGTATGGAGAAGAAATATTGGTTAAATAAGGTAAAATCTTTTAGAATACCATGATAAAGGATACTAAGAGTGCTGGTTTGTTCTTTCTCCAGGGTTGAGTGAAACACTTTCGTACTTTATCGGTACCATCCACATATTGTCTCTCAGTCTCACCACTGTAATACTGTCAGCTGGGCTGTCCAGCAGCCTCTCCTTCTCTGTATCCGATGAAAGCATCACGGTGGGGATGAAATGGTCCAACGCGGCAAAGTGAAACGGTTTACAGCTGGGCTTGACCAGTACGTTCTCCCTATCTGATTGACAAATAACTCTGCTTCTTCTGGTCCATAGCAACTGGTCTGAGTGAGGGGAAAGCTGGCTGTCACACCTGATCAATGTGCAAAATGCAAATAAGTTCATTGGAGACACAAATCCTGATGCAGACAGAGTAGAAAGTAAGGAGCAGGTATTTACCCGCTCTGCCATGTAACAGCAGCTGCACTGGCCTTTTCTTCTACAGCGTGAAATGAAAGTGTCTCAAGATGCAGAATTCAACTAATCTGACCGTCGGAGTTTGACAGGAACCCAAAAAAAAAAAAAAGAAGAGACAGCAAAGCTTCAGGAAGTGGCTACAGTATGGACATGGTTTCAGGCTGGTGAGGATGAGGCTGTCCTCCCATTCCGACCAGCGTTTCCAGCTTAAGTTCTCTCCCAGCAGGTCCCAGGGAGCCTCCCCGCGCCAGCACCGCCATGGTGTCTCCCGACATGCCGGCGAACTCAAAGGCGAACGTCCCATAAAACAGCATAATGATGATGCAGAACACCCACTCAAAGATGGCTGAGGCGTGCTGCAGGACGAAACTCTCCTGGCAGAAAAACACGCCGCCTGAACAATGTGGTTAAGGAAAAAAATCGAGATCTACAGAACAGAAAGCTTGAAGCAACTTCAGTCAGAATGGAATAAATCCACCTTTAGGTGTCGCTAATGTCATTTTTAAGAGTCACTCTCTACAAGTTTTGCACATTTAGATTCATTGTAAATAGCTACTGTTCAGGCAGGATGGATGGAGACTGGTGTGTAAAGCAATCTTCCAATCTTGTCAAAAATTATCAACCGGATTTAGATCTGGACTTTGATTAGGCCAGTCTAATACATGAATACACTTTAATTTAAACCACTCCATTACCCTGACTCTATGATGAGGACTGTTGTCCTCCGATTTCAATTCTTTTGCCATCATGAACAGATTTTCATCCAGGATTTACCACCATCCACCATCGTATCAATTCTGACCAGAAAAACACATCCATAGTATGATTCTGCGCCCACCATGTTCACATATTACTACTCTGAAGAACTTGTGGGGCGCCATCGAGTCATGGCTTAAAAAGATACTGAGCACCAAACCCACGAAGGCCAGTAGGGTCATGCAGAGACGCAGGTGGGCCACGTAGTACTCCCCCTGGGTCTTGGCCAGTCGGTAGGTCAGCGCCGACTGCAGGCACACAAACAGCATGCTGGAGGGGAATGAGATGCCTGCTCCGACATAGTGGAGAACTTTGGCATTATCCACCTGATGAGAGAGGATAGAGGAGAAGAAAGAAAGGCTTTATTAAAGAAGTCGTAGTATAAAGATAAGCAGCTCATGGAATAAAGTGGGAGAGGGGAATAAAACATGTAGGAGACGCCAGCATTGAGCTGGTCACAAGAGTCATAGTGCACAATACACAAAAGGAGCATGTGACCACGTCTCCCACCGATGGGTACAACATAAATAACTACCGTACATAAATCATAGATATTCTGATCAGAATATCTATGATTTAGATCAATGAGGCCTTATTGAAATTATAAAACCCAGTAATTCAGATGGATTAAGAAGAGTTGCTTTTCCTGGTCCATGCTCAAAGATTAAAGCAGATCTGAAGATACAGTAATTCCAGTGGTTCACTAGAGCAATAGCCTAGAAGTAATGCACTTCTAGTTTCAAAGTCATTGACCTGGCTGGTGCATACTGAACATTCCTGTGAAAAACTACAAATCTGCAAAGTCACAAAGTAAGGTTTTCAGATTAATCCACATCAACTATAAATCTCAGATACACATTCTTTCACATATTTGCCTAAAAAAGAGCTAATTAGACAATCAGATTAGGGAGTTTAATCAGAGGACTTGCTAAAGAATTCACTAATTGAAAATCAATATTTTCTTTAATAGAACGGCATCTATATACTCCATGTATGGTCGGCCACTGTAGGCTAAAGATCTGTTGGGCTACATATTCTTACATAATAAAATTTCACAGATATCCAAACTAAACAGCCTTATGCTTTACATGACTGTGCTGTCTTTACTTAATTATGCAAGTAGATATTATGTAAAAGCTGTGCTAATCAAGCCTTGCTAAGCAGTAAAGACAAATTCATAAAAGCTTTTATACAGTTTTACCAGAGGTGTTGAGGACTGTAGAGAACAATTTATAGTTTCAAATGTTCATAAATGTTCAGTGCTGTAACATGGATGAGAAACACAGTTTCATTATACCTGCCTTCATTTTCTGAGCTAAAAGTTTAACACCAATATGTATTTTTCAAGGAAACTGGTCATACTTCTTCAGCAGCTGGTGTGTTTTCCCATCACATGAAATATAACTCGATAACTAAATAAGATCAGTTGGACAAATACGTTCCTGCAGGCTGACACAGACCGACTGGCAATGCGAGTCTGACTAACTGCATTTTGTGAAGCAGCGATGGGGCGTCTGAAGGTAAACATGTGGGAACAAACCCGACATATCAGCATTTGAGAGCTTTGGATTCCCTTTGTGGAAACAAAGCTAGATGAAAAGAAGTGAAACTCAGACGTTCAAATTAACGACACACCTCATGTCTTGAACGCCTGGGAGTATTATTTCTTCTCTATTCCAAAAAGCTGAATATGTCTGGAGAAACAGTAATCAGGAGGTGCCACCCAGCAGTCTGGTTTCTTATCTTACAACTTTCATAAAGACAAAGTGTTTCTATAAAAAGTTATGTTTCTTTTCCTGATAAATTAGAGCGCCAAACAGGAAAAGCCCCTGTGACCGCGTCACAGATGTGCTGCCAGCATCTTATGTAACAGAAGTGCATCAACCAAAGCAGCGTACATTAGCACGTGCTTCGTCTCTGATACTTTTCACTTTGCTTTGACTCCTCCCATTATTCCAACTCGTCTGTTTTCACCTGAATAATCCTGAGTCTGTCTATACATTTTAGATTTGGGTATATGTTACAACAGAACCCCCATTTGAGGCACTAATTAATCATATTCAGAGCAATGATTGGTTTAAATAAATCGTGGCTGCGTTTGGCTACAGAGGAGCGTTTGCTCCCCACGCCCTCTCTGCCCAACTACTCTGCATCTGGCCCTGCTTGATGATTCATTTCCCCCTGGCTCTTCCCGTAAATTCCTCCCATTTCTGCAGCACCGGGAGTTCACAGGCAAAGCGGGAAGAGGGCGAAGGCAAGCTTTTTTTTTTGCTTTTTTTTCAGTGCACACAAACTGCCACATCTGCAAATCTGTTGCAGTGATACAAAACAATCACAAAGACTTGTCTAAACTTCTTTCTGGTTTCTATGACTTCAAACAAACAGAATCAGAGTCCTCCAGTCATAGACTGTGGGATTTTGCATTATATTTCAAATACAACAGTGATTTGCAAAAGTATTTATTTTCACACCACTTGAAATTTTTCAGATTTTGTCACATTGGAAGCTCAAATTGAAATATATATATATATATATATAGTTTTTGTGATAGACTGGCACACAAGTAGTGGATAACTGACCCGTAGAAAGAAAAAATACATGGTTTTCAATTTTAAAAAATTAAATACGAATGTATATTCAGAGTTAATAATATCTTACTGAAGGACGTCTCTCTGTTATTCCAGATCCATGTGAGCATCTCTCAGATTTGAACACCTCCACACTGAAATATTAACTCACTTTCCTTGGGAATAATGCCCAAACTGGAGAATGTTTGAGCTAAACGTTTGAAGTCAGGTTTCTAATTTGATTTAGGTCTGAAAGTAAGTAAGTAAGGAACTTTCATTGATCTAAACTAGAGCTGCACAATATTAAGAAAACATTTAATTTAATCACTATTGCTGAATCCTGTGACATCAATTAACCCAAAATTTCCTGAAGCTTCTCTTTCTTTTTCTTCATCACAATGTCCAAACCACTCTTGGCAAACTCTACTCTTGAACACTAAAATTGTACAGCAAGTGTGTCTTGTGAAAGTGTATCAAACTAAAGTATTTTTGACTTTCAGAATTTGCAAAAATAGCACCAGAAATACAATAGTTAAGATAATAATAAATGTCAGTGGTTTTAAGAGATTGCAATATTGCACACATGTGATTATTGCTGTGATTTTATGTTTTGTGCATCTCTAACATTAAACGATTCCATTAAAATATTAGATATTTTGGCACCAGTTTTACAAACTAAAGAGACTTTTTCTCATCACATCAGTCACTTCTCTCTTCTTTAACTTATTCACAGGAACAGTCAGCTATTGTGAAGCTGGAGGACAACACCAATGTGGCAGCCAAGCAAAGCACAAAATAGGAGACCAAATGCTTTAATCTCAAACATATCTCTCTTACAAAACACAAAAAATCAATCATTAATGGTTACTGTAAGTCTTTCCCACCAGCAAGGTTATTTTCTTTGCTTTCTGAGGAAGAAAAATATCACCAACAAAGCATTACGTAAACCAGACCTTCTGGAAAATTACTCTCAGCCAAACTGCTAGTTACACAACTCTCACCCTTTAATCTAAATCAAGACATCACTTTGTGATGATTTGATAATTTGCATTAATGTGAACTGAATGTCCCCAGAAATGGAGTCAGCCTACCGAACTATGTGTGTGAACACATTTTATGTCCCCACAATGTGACCAATACAAGTCTGCAAACACACAGAGTCCAGGCTTTCAGCCAGGACTCCAAATATTTAAACATCAAGAAATTCTTTCCCAGAGAGCAGATATCTACATAGAAGGAAATCAGGTTCGCTTCATTTACTTGTAACTTCGACCAAGGCCAACTGAGTGGTCCACACAGCTTTTAACATTTAGTTAGAATGCTGTATTATATTTGCAACAGATGAGCTCAGGGTTTTATGCACACTCATCACTGCTATGAAGGACTTTCATCTCAGGCTTTGAATGACGTCTTTAAACCATTCTTCTTAAGTTGTGTTGATTTCAGTGACTCTGAAAAAGCAGAAATAGCTTCACGTAAAGCTTCACGTTATTAATAACGCGTTAACAATCCGTTATTAATTGAATGGAATTCCATTCAATTCCATATTTCTGCTATAGATCAACTATAACAGGAATATATTAAGAAAATATATAGCAGAAATATATCAACTATATCAACTATCAACTATAGCAGAAATATGTGGACTATGCTCAAATGCTTTGTCTGTTCCAGGAACACAATCAATGTGAATTGATTTTGCCAAGAATTGTGGTCAAATATCCACAATTACGCCAGAAGACAGGGGTGTGAGGCGAAGTTCAATCACAGAGATGACAGAACGCCAGTTTGATGACAAGTCAAGACACACGTTTACCAGACCACAAATTTTGTTTCAGAGTTCCTGTTCATTGTAAAATACAGTGCAAGCTTCAAACAATTAAAAGCAATCAAAAACCTTAAGAAAACTTAAATAGTCTAATTTTTGAACAATTGAATCAGGTAAAGAAGATGTCAACTCAAGGATCGTCACTTTTCTTTGGTGTCTTGTCTGTCAGAATGTAAACCTCATTGTTTCTATGGTTGCCGAAAATATTGCTATGCGGTGTAAAAGATGTAGAAACAAACATAATTCATTTAAAGCTTAAAATTAAAATTACATTCATGCCAAAAGACAGCAGACAGCATCTGACAGCAGTTGTTATAAAGTTTTTGTTTCCTACCTGGAAATTTCCCACCATCATGAGTCCAGCGGCACAGATCCAGCCTGTGGACAGACTCGCCGTGTTGAGAACACAGTTTTGATGCTTCTCAATAACATGGGCATAGCGAAGCAGCACAATCACCACCACTAAAAAAAGAAAGACAAATAAACCCAGATCAATAGGTTACAGTCATTTTTTTCAAGTAAGGTTGGAGGCTTCATAAGTGAAAATTGTATTTTTTTTGTTTATTTTGGCAGAATACAACATACAGTGATTGGATGTAATTTAATGGAAACATGGACTCACACATTCCTCAGCCAAAAAAACACATTAAGTTCTTAAAAAGCCATTTATTTGCCCATAGAGGCCACTCCGAAAAAAAAATAATAATAATCTGGATTAGTTAATAGCGGGAAAATGGGCAAGACACACTTGTGGGGGTGGACGCAAGTCCCTCTGTGGATTATAGGGGAAGTGAAACAAAGAAAAAAAAATACAGTATTTGGGACCGTTGAGAGACGATGTGCTAATGGGTTCCAACTGCGCTCACTGTTGTTCTGACCCCTGCCTGATTCGTCTTTATTCAGTCTTCACTGCTGGTGCTTGATGAAAGCTGACTGCTCACGGTAAAAGCGGGACATTGGAGATGAGTGGACAGAACGAAGCTGAAGGAACAGAAAGAGACAAGGAGGTCCTCATGTCTTGACATTAATCGTATACAACTGTTCCAGACTAAACTGCTGTGGGAACATTGCCACTATCTCTGTGAAAATTCACAAGAGTGTCAAAGGAAAGCATGGTAAAGTAAAAGGCTTTGTCATTGTTTGGTTTTGTTGCAGCTCTGGTGGCTGTGAGTCAGCATCTCAATGACTGGACATATTTCAAAAATGTGTCCACCGTCTTCATCAGTAATATATTTACATAAGTATTTTATGATCATTTTTACCCATTTGAGCAAATCTACGTAAATGTTGGTAGTTATTTAAAATAGAGTAGAAATAGTTTGTCATTTCTTCATGATAAATTCTTCATAATAAATCATAAAAGACATTTGATATGACTTTAGTGATGCTAATAGAGCTTAACCAAAATTATATATATATATATATATATATATATATATATATATATATATATATATATATATATATATATATATATATATATATATATATATATATATATATATATATATATATATATATATATATATATATATATATATATATATATATATATATATATATATATATATAAGAGATATGAACAAGGGAGGACCATAAAAAATTGGCCTTGCGGTTAAGAACAGAACGAATATAAGCAAATGCATCGGTCTTCCTTACTTATCTTTTAGTTTGTGTAAGAT
Organism: Gambusia affinis; assembly: GCF_019740435.1. Lineage (NCBI taxonomy): Eukaryota > Metazoa > Chordata > Actinopteri > Cyprinodontiformes > Poeciliidae > Gambusia > Gambusia affinis. The sequence goes on from NC_057880.1 coordinate 13,935,592, forward strand.
ATTTACTGTTGTCTCTCTTTAAAAGTAACACGCAGAAGCAGAGGTTTAGTTAGTTTGTCCAGAATAGGGTTTTGATGAGCCAACAGTGTAGTTGACCTTCACCTTTCCTCAGAGGGTCAGGACAGCTTCTTCCTGACAGCTCAACAATGGGAATAATATCAGATAAACACGACATCCCACAACCTCTAACACTGTGCAACCTCACAGCACCTTTTCAGTTCTCACTCTGTTCTCTGAAGTCAGGAAACTCAGGAAGAAAGTCCACTGCTGTTGAAAACACTGTTTACACACCAAACTTACTCGTCCATGTAAAGTCCTTTTAGAACATTTGGGAGTAAAATAATGCATACAACCCCAGAGCAGTCAGAAAAGTCTGCAGAACCTATGCACACTTAAGTGTATGTTTCAGCAAAAATTGAAGTCTAACAAGCCCTCCTCGTCCCCATATAGGGATGATATTTCAGCTCAAGCCCTTGGTTGCAATTTCCACCACAGGAGGCAGAGAAATAAAGCATGCATTGTATTTTTTTAAAAAATCATGTGTGTACATTGGCAGAAAGGTTAAACCTGGAAAGAAAAGGAGAAGAATAGTTCTGAGGCAAAATACGGTTCACAGAGTCCGTGTGATCCTGACCCTGAGCCAATCGCAGCTGGCACAGTCGTCCAAGTAAGTAGATAAATCAATAGGCTAACAAGTTAAGCACTGATTATTTACAATAGGCTGCTGTGGAGCTGCATACCTCACTAACTTAGCCTATTCCTACACAGACATAATGAGTTACTTTACAACTTGTATTAACATAAGTCTATGTACAGACTAAGCCAGTAGTTTATGTAACCAACATAATCTGGAATTTCTGCATCTAATCCAGAAACAGGTACTAATAGGTAGGTAACTGAAGTAACAATTCATTACTATGTAATTTTCAGTGTGGAAGTCCAGTATTTTGATGAGGCTGCAGGTCACATTTTGCATGGAAAGAAGTTTAAATATGCTAGAAACTTATAACATTTGCACATGTTGCGCTCTACCACACTGAAATGTTTCACTGGTTTGAAACAAACAGTCTACATAAGAGCTTCTATTATTTTTCTCATTAAGTCAAAAATATTCACACTGTTTGTTTTGAAACCAAGCATCTGTTAAGAGTTTGCCAGAAAAGAGCAAGAACAAAAAGAATCTTCAAACAAATCAACAAAGCTCAAGTATTAAGAAATTTAAAAGGATGCTTTAAGAAAAAAAAAATATATATAAATATATATATATATATATGTATAAATATATATATATATATATTTTTTTTTTTTTTTCAAGTTAAATACAAGTTGTTTTTCTTTTTGTGGTCAATAACAAATTAGAAGAATGCTTAAAATCGATTTGGTTTTCTTCTCATATTTACTATAATATAAAATCACCAGCTAGGAAAGTATTGGCTTCTTCCTGTGACATCACCACACATATATGGTTGGGTAAGTGTTTTTTTGTTTTGATTTTGTCATCAAGTTTGCAGACAAGCAAAGAAAAAAAAAAAAGCTAAAGTTGTATTTTTTAACCTCACGCTGATCCAAAGTAATCAAAGGTTTTGAAGTGATAAATTTATATATTAATCATCTTTATTGGTTTTGTGGTACAAGCAAGTAAATAACCAGATTTCAATTTCAACTAATTTCTTCTTGCAGACATAAATGTGAAGAAAACAATATCCTGAAGCAATGGACTAGTGCAAAGGACCTACTGTTAAAGGCTGGAAGCTGGTAATACTTTTTCCTTAGGGTTTGGGAACCATCCCTAAGGAAAAGGGATGGTTGTTCTGTGTGGCACATTGTGTCTGTTGTAAAGCTCTAAAATTCAAATAAATAAATAAAAATTGATGAAGACCTGACATGCAAGAACTATCTCTGAGAGTAAAATGTAACATGCAAAGAAAGCAGGAATATATGGACTCTAAAGAAAAATCCTGACCGGTCAGCAGCTTTGAACCAGTGTCCAGTATCGGCTGATCATTTGTCCAATTTATTGTTCAGTGTATTTCTGAAAAACTGAAAATATGTAACAGAAATTTTGAATTACTACTCCCTAAATGAATCCTCATGTGATCTGATCAACAATGCAATTCTAATTATATTTCATATGTATGTTGATTAGACACGTTCGCTGGACATAAGCACCAGCATCCCTCTTGACCCCACTAGGCACAGCAGTGTACAGAAAATTAATGGATGGATGTTGATTAGACAAATAAATGCATTATCAATGAAACTGCTTCTTCATTTTATGACATTTATTAACGAGCTTCACTGAACATAACTACAGTGATGCTTAAAAGAGAGGATATTCAGAGATAATTTCCTCATTATCTTGTTTTATATCATTATAATGATTCAAATAACTGGCATGTAAACTTTAATTACATGCCAGTAAATATGGAGCCTACAAGTTTCATAGAAAATTAGTAGGCTGTAGATATATGTAGAAAGGTAATACTTAGTGATGGAGTGTTACCTGATAGAAGTGATAGAAGGCTCCAAACAAAAAAAGCAAATTCAGCTGATTGGAAATATTTCCAGGCTCCAAGCAGTTTTAGAGCTGCAGCTGTTAAGCTCTGGCCAGGACGTCTGATAAGGAGCAGAGTGCAGGCTAGCTACCTGAGAAGACATCCTGAATTCAACATGTAACAAAATAATTTTTATTAATGTCAGAAAAAATTTACTTACTTATTCAAGATAATATTACGAAATGAGGAATTACACCATAAAACTGTGATTCTAATTCTTATTTTTATTTAGACAAACTGGCAAAATCTTTCTTTCATTAGAGTGAGATAAGGCAAATAATAAGGATATGTGTTCACACAAAGAGCATGATTTGGGGTTTTTAGATTTGATTATTTTTTTTTTTTTTTTTTTTACAGTTGCTGTGCTTAGATGCTGAGAAACAGCACAGCATTTCTAAACTGCTTTTAGAGTATTTACAGTTCATGTGAAACTTTATCAAAAAAGGGAAATTATAAAAGGAACTGATGAAGCTATCTTATCATAGTTTACCATCACCTAAAGGTGGAAGCTTAGGAGACAACACTGAACCTGACGCAGACGCATTATGTAAGAAATAATCGTCATAGTTGTCAATCTTGACTTAAGCAAGATGGGAACTGTCCACATTGAGAAACACCAAATGTGGAGATCATGTTTTTCTCATGTAACCCTGAATAATGAGTCAACATCTTTCTGTTAATAATGACCAAAGTACAATTAGCCAGAACTCATTCAAGATCTCTAAGTTATGCAGTGATGAGCACTGGCCCAATAAACTGAACAAACATGTAGGTCTTTCTCTGCTGCCTGTGCAGACTTCACACCAACATGCAACAGTCTGGTCCCTTCTGTCTGGCAAAGTGCACATTTTATACAGTCTCTGTCTAAACAGACAAAGAAGCCTATAACTACAATCTGCATCTAAACAAGAAAGAAGTAAACCGTTTTACTACAGTCCAGAGGCAACCAGTCAGAAATGAACGATGCTAGAGGCATAGGTACATAAAAAAAAAGCTCTTTATACCAAGGTTTTTATACCAACGTGTGTGCGAACACACACTCATACACAGTCAGTCCACAGCTGGGAAACATTAACCAAATCAGGGGAGTCAGAACCACCAGCGAGCACCGGGCAACAGCACGTGTAGACTAACAGAAGACATGCAGAGCAGCACATGAGAGCTCTGTCTCTTCTGTTATATCACGTCTGTTTTCCTTGTGTCTCCTGGAATACACACTATCCCTTCTGGATGTGGACAAGTGTATATTTCTCCATTACAAATAAACTAAAACATGCTTTCATTTCTGCTTTGTTCAGATTCACAATGGTCGCTAGCTGTGTATCTCCTCATATTCTAGATAGATGTGCTGACAATGTAATTTTATGCAAGTTTCTATAATAATGTCATCATGAAAACCAAGAAACGTAGCAGAGAAATTTTGAAAAAAAAGTGGTGAAGAACTTTAAAGCTGGGCCAGGCTATAAAACTATATGCTAAGCTATAAGAATTTTCCACAGCGTTGCTAAATTAGGAGTCTGAAAACGTAAACATGCCAAAGCATATTTTTGCAACAAAACCTCCCAAGACATTATCTTCCACCTAAACCTACAGGCTGGGAAAAACAACTTAGGTGCTATAACCTATTATTTATTCACCCCACCAATTTGCTGTTTGTGGTTGAGTTAACTAAAAGTCATGCAAGGAACACAGCAAGATGGCGAGATGTTGAGAAGGTTTTGTAGATGTTTTGGTCTGATGAGAGGACAGTTGGTCTGTTTGGTTCTCATAGAAATCAATGGAAATAAACTACAACAACATTTTACATTAAAAACATCAATATGGTAAAACAAGGTGATGGAAGAATCATGCTCGTCAGATCAAAGCATATTGGACCGGCCCAGTCACAGTGCAGACTTGTCAAAACTTGTAAATGGATGGTAACAGACACAGTTCTTCCAACCTGACTGAGTTTCAGCTTTTTTGCAAAGAAGAGAGGGCAAAACTCTTACTGTACAGACATATTTTCACATAGGAAAAACTGAAAGCCATGTATGGTTTTCCTTTCAATTCCCAAACATAAATTACTTGTTTGCTGTTGTTGTTTGTCACATAAAATCTAAATAAAATACATTTAACTTGTTATTGTACCATGACAAAATGTGTAAAAGTTTGGGGAGTTTCAGACCTTAGCAAAGCACTGTTGGTTTGGTGGTTCACAACAAGGAGGATGGAAATGTGTGTTGTTATTCCTTACCCATGAAGGATCCGGTGCTGCAGATTAGGCTGAAAAAGCAGCTCTCTGGTGGAAGAGTCCCACATTTACTGCAAGAAAAAGTGCATAAAATAATTCAGAGAATTACTTTGAATCAGTATATCCACACTCTGCAGCAACAGCGTCACCATTTACACCATTCTGTGAAATAAAATGTGCTGCTAAGGGGCATTCGTGCTTGTTGACAGTCAGAGTGAAGCTTGATCCCTCACATCCCGTAGTGAAGTGTTTGGCTTCTCACCCACTGCATACCTCGACTCTTTCCTAGGAATGGGAAGTGTCTGAGCGACTGGGAAGCCAGGAGACACTCATGTCTGTTCCTGTAGATGTTCGTGCTGCATTAAGCCACTCACATGTTCTTCTGGAACGTACAATTTAGTATGATCACGGAGCAAAAAGTCCCCTTCCTAACCCCTCAGCACTAGTTCGATTTTTTTACATAAAAAATTGTTTGGTGAGTTCATACTGCCCACTTTGAGGCATTACATTTCAAATAAAGATTGTTTACCTGACTGTTGTAGTTAAATCTCTAGAGCCTAGCAGTTAAACAGGAACAGGAGTGACTTGATTTCCTCCCTAAAAAAGCAAGTTTTGCATGCATGCCTGTTTACATAGCTTAAGTGTTCCTCTGAAGTGCCACAGTGGCAGGCAGGATATTTCAGCCGTGAGTTATTTTCAGAACGCTCACAGGACAACGGTCTCTCAATCGTTTTTCTTTTTTTATAAACAGTGTGCAGACAGGAGCCGAGCGAGACAATGGGACCGTGTTCCTGTTTTTAATCACCAGAACCAAAAGAGACATGGGAGCCGCAGGGGTCCCCCTGCACATGGTAGAAGTCTCGCTCACCTGATGAGAGGTACATTATCTAACGTGCAGCAAAACGACGGACCGCTCTGCAAATGCAGGTCCTCTTCACAGGACTGGTTGTACAACCTGCAACAGAAAACATTCAACATTCATTAAAATCAATGCTCTTTGGATATCACTCGTGTCAAGAATGGAACAATGATGAATGAAGCGATTTATGCCATGCGCATGTGGGTCCCAAATAGATCCGGCTCACACTCAATGGGCACCAAGTGGGCCTGGCTTCATAATAATGTGGCCCACCTGTGTTGACTACATTAAAGTCAAGGTAAAACCATGTGGGGCACCTTAAGCAGAGTCCGCAGGGGGTAGAAAGACAACTGGATCAAATTTCTTAAAACATCTCGGGCTCACATGGGTCACACTTCTTAACTTTTGTCGTTCTGCGTCAAACTTGTACAACCAACTTTAACCCATGAACGGTTCTTTATGGGGTCAAATTTTCAGCCCATTTCCAATTCCTGAGGCCATCAAATGTAAATAATGGCTGAGATGAGTTAATCTGTCAAATTTCAGCAGCAGAGATAATTGCCTTTTTTATTTAGATGAAAGCAAATAGATCAAAATATATACATTTGTTTAAAATTCCTCAACAAAAAAAGACAATGTTGTTTCTCAAGGTGGGGATCAACAGAATTATGATGAAGCAAAACAGGACAGAAGAAGCAGCATACCAGTTATCCACAGGACAGACATGCTGGTTGTAGAGGGCCATAGCATACCTGAAACAGACACAGCATGATTAACCAGAATGGGAGGAAGATAATTCATAATGTGATCAGTTGCACTGCCATCCAAAAAGGTTCATTTCTAAGGGATTGAGTAAACAAAATGATAAAAAGACACAGAAACTGAAACACGTACCGACACAAATGACAAAAGCTTCTACTGACATATTTAGCATTGATCCTGAAGAAAGTGACATGAAATGGACAAACTAGGTAGTGTGTAGACATAACATCAGCTAAAGAACATCAAAGCTTGACCAAAAAAATACACTTTTACTTTCTGGGGGCCAGAAAACAACATTATAAACATTTTATTGGCCATTTCTGAAACTAAGCTTAGGCCTTTTAATTTCTGATATTTGCTTTAAATTAGTTGCTTTTTCCCTAATGCTGATTTTGTTTTACATCAGTACCTAAAAGGACACACAAAATAGAATAAAGTTCTGTCATTCTGACTGTCCCGACTGTCATCGGGACAGTCAATGACCCGATGACAATAATTGTCATCGGGTCAGCCTGTGAGACCAGCCGACCCAACATTCAATAATCTCTTATCATTATCCGGAACTAAAACGTTCAAGGAGTGAAAATACAGGTTATTTTCAGGAAAACTGAATTGATTAACAGTCATTATCAGTTCTGTTGTTAGTTTTTGACAGGTCACTGACCAGCTTCATCCACTGAGGGTTCAATGACTGCAGGTTCAAAAATTAGAAGCTACATTTTAAACTAAACTTTCTAGAATTAGTTTATAAGGTTTTACACATAAATGAATCAAGTGCATTCTGCAGTGATCATTGATAGCTCATTTAAAGTAAGTTCATGACATGTTTATCATAAAACAGAACAATTTGGACCCTGACATTGAAACAATAAACATATATTCACCGGCCGCTTTATGAGGCGCACCCGCTCAACTGCTTGCTTCAGCAAATAGATTAAGCAAGATAATCTAATTTCAGGAATCCAATTCAGTGAGGCATCTAAACAGGGTAAAGATGACTTGCAGAAGTTCAGTGCCAGAATCACAATGAGGTAGAAAGTGAAACATAAGTGACTTTGGAAAAGGAAGTGATTCAGATTTACACAGAACAGTCAGGGAAAAAGAAAATAGACAAAGGCCAGTTTGATAATATAGAAAGGCATCCATGATTCACAACCAGATATGCAGTCAACGAATCTGCAGCAACTTTTGACCAAAATCTTATCATGTTAAATCCATCCAGGTAGGTGCTAAAGCAGCTCTGAACACAAATAGGACAAACCAATAGCAAGGTGTACCTAATAAAGTGGCCAATGGAGTGTAAATGTCAAGCTTACTCATATCATTATCAACAATTTGTTTTTACTTTAAATAAAACCAATAACTGAAACTTTTTTTTTTTTTACTATATCTGAACACCTATGAATACAATGATCCAGATCATGTTCAACACAGAAGTTAACGGCACCTTGAGATAAAAGTTTTCTCTGAGGTTTCATGTCCCACCATAGAATATTTTGCCAGCACAAAAACACACAGACGCCCACACACACACACACACACACACACACAGCTGTTCTGTCTGTGCATGTCCAACCCTTACGAAACAGCAAATGAAGAAAGATCTACACGTCTGCATAACAGATAAGGGGAATTACATATCAAAAGGAGCGGTGGGAAAGTATGAGATGATTACGTTCCCCTAAACCACGTGACTCAACTCCAGCTAGAACAGCCATATCCATCTATAGTCGATCAGTTCGTCTTTTTTCTACAACGGGCCTCCCAGGAGGGGGAAAACGGACAAACGGGAAGGAAATGTAACTGTCAGTTTGTCATATTACACACTTCTCATTCACGCACACCGACATGCAGGGTTAAAAATGGTGGGCTATTCTGAGATGGTGAACATCTGTCCTGATTTGTGAACGCAGACGTAGTTCAGCAAGAGTTTAAGCACCAATTAGGAATGTTTTCAGCGGTTGATAGTATCATGTTCATGAAGCCGTTTTTTTTAAAAGGACAGAGACAGTATGTCGCAAACATGCACTCAATATAGGCCGAAATGGCCATGTGAAAAACATTCCTGGGTTAAAATAATTCTGCAACCTAAAAATCACAGTTTAAATTTGAGTTTGTTACTATCATCAGCTTCAATCTAGTTTACTGAAATAAAGAACATTTACAGCCAGCAGACTCACTTGCAACTTATATCCAAAACTGCATGTATGCACTTCTCAAAAAAGGCAAATACTGACAGTGATTCTAGTATTTTTATTCAAGACAAAAAGGAGAAATAGTACAAGAATTCAAATATTGTACTATTTTAGATGCACAAATCTTTAGCATCAGAGATGGCCAAGTTATTTAATGCCATGATTATACCCAATATGGCATACTGTATAAGAAGCTGGTAAAAAAACAAAACAAAACAAAAAAAACAATTTTAAAACCAATTGAGACAGTTTAGAAACAGGCATCAAAAGTGAGTGACCGTCTATCATTCAGGAAACCCTCTCATGGCCACGCTACTTTCTCTTAACGTCCATTTCAGGAATGCAGTTCTGAATAACATCACACAGGAACTCCCACACTTCTCTCCGAAAACATCTTAAAAACTGGTTCCTGGAAAGCTAAAAATGTCAACAGGACTATATTTAAACATGTATTTTAAAGTTTTGTCTTTTACACACTCAACTTAGTAGTATTGTATTTGCCTGGTCTTTTTCTTGCTTGCGTGTCTTTTAGCACCAACAGGCCTATGGAACTAGAGAGACTAGCTTTAATGGGGGAAATTCCCCCAAACTATAATCTCATATTTATGTGTAATTCATCAGCAGCATTTTTGTTCCATTTCTAAAAATAAACTGAGCTGAACAAGCCGGTGTAAGAGATTTCCCATTGTTGTTTACCTGGCTTACATTCACAAATATGAAGAGGCAGTAGATGTGATATGGAAAAGACACAATGCAAGTTAGCCAGCTGAAAATAAACTGTGTGAATTAGCACACATTATGACACTTTAGCCAGACATTATGAAATAAACAGACACAAAAGTAGTAGTGTAGTCGTGTTTAACATCATCCTTCTTCCCATCCACTTTGACCAGCTTCTATGTCACTGCTAAAGAAAAGCTTCTTCTTAAACTTCCAGAAGGATTTTTACACTGCATGACTAAATGTTGCCTTGTCAATAGATTTGGCCAATTGGCTACTTCTCTAATAAATGTTTTCACTGCCCAATCTTTCAGCTTATGTGGACAATTATATGTTGCAACATATGATTTTACTTGCAGTTGTGACATAAATGATAAATGGCCTGTACTTGTCCAGAGAACCCCAAAGCGCTTCACTCTATATTAAGTCATTCACACATTCACAGACCAATTTACTCTTTCCGTTTCCATTCAACAAGTCTGTAGTTACAACACAACAAAATGTGTGTTAATACTTCTCCACTTCACTACAAATTTGTGGTAGGATGTTGATGTCAGAAACAATTATATCCTCTGTAAATAAAAATGGGGAGTACCTCCAATGTCTAACAAATATACATAATCACATAGCTCTACAAGCCAAAAGTCATTGAATGTTTTTGTTTTCTTTCAAAAGAGAATATTATTCAGCTTTGAAAGCTAAAATAGGATCTCTGCAGCTCTAAAAGAAATCTAAATAGAGTCTGTTTTAAGTGTTTGAAATAAACCAGAGCATTATGTGTTTGGAGGAGGCTAAGTAATAGTAGGTTTGTTTATATAATTAGCCCTCTATCAAAGCACAGCACAGCTGTATGCTATAATTGCATGCCTGTGAGTAACATAAAAAAGTTGCTTTTTTTTCCCTAAGTCAGGACTAAACTAGGAACATGAGCAAACTTCTGTGGAAAATCTGGTTTGTGCAGCGAAAATTCCCAATAGCAGGAAAAGGGTGTGAGGAATACACAATGGGTGTACTTATGGGGGCTTCACTAAAAGCCAAACTAGATGTAACAAGACTCTTTTAAAATTAAAGCAAACTATGTCCTGATAAACAATTGCAAAAAAAAGCCTTTGGGTACACTGAAGTCATGCTGCCATTTTAAACTAACCCATAAAAGGTCAACAGAGGAAGCTTAGTCAATTGTTTCTGGTGGGCAAAAGCAGACACAGAAGTTTTATACTCTCTGCGTGGTGACTAGATGCTGAGAAAACTGCCCAGACTCTATTAAACTATTTTCTAGAATGTACCTCACAAAGAATCAGGGAGTTATGCAACATTTTACATCTTTCAACATTCCACTACTCTGGAAAAAGCCTGGAGACTTGACTTAGAAACAAGGCACACTTGTTGAGTTAATGGAAAAGTTTGGACAAACAATCCATGACTGGGTTGGCAGTAGCGTTTACTGTGAGTCAGTTTTCTGCCCGAAAAACAAAAGAAAAAGCTGCTGATTATTACCTGCATCTTTTTAAAGCTCTCTTGATGCAACCATATTTTTTCAGATGCACACTCCTGATTGGACAAACAGCTGCATTCACAAACGTAAACAACCGTGCATAGACTCAGCTTTGGGCTGCAATCAGGCCGCTCATCACCGATGCAACACAGAGCTTGGCTACAGGACAACAAAAACCCAGAGTTGCACCATCTGTCTCCTTCTCTCCTTGGAGGTTTACATTCCTCCTCACAATCAAATGACAGGCCCAAGAGAAGAGATGCCAGCCGGAGTATAATCAGGAGGCATGCTCATTCTTTATCCCCTTTCAGTTGCACTTCTGCTCAGACACTGTACTAAAGATTAATAAGCTGTGCAGCAAAGCTTCATGTTGGACTTTATAAGAGAGGTGAAAATTCCAGAATCTTCGTGGAGAGACTTAATCCACGTGCAATTGCCATGGCTGCGAGGAATTCAGGGTAAATATGCAGAGTGGCTCTGCTTAAAGAAACATGTCTTTGTTTGGCATTTACAACACATTTATCTTTTGTTTTGTTTTTTTATGCATTTTGGATTAATACGGGCGTGTTAATGGTATTTAGGTATCCCAAGATTGTAAAAAGTTCCGGTTTCAAACCTGCAAAAATTGTCCCGTCATGTTGTTCCCACAGAACATAAAGTCATTTTAAAGCGAGGACAAGGAAAGCGTCAAAATGCCCAAAGATTTCTTCTCCTGATTTCTTCTCTGTGATTAGAGCCATAGAGCAGAAAAGTAACACCTCTATCCATATGTTGCTGCACACTGGCAGTAAGCTGGCTGAAAGAAGGATAGCATAGCTTTCCCTACCCGTTTTAAAATTACAGTTGGCAAATTAACCATTCATTTAATTTTTTTATTTGCAGCTGTAGCTGAGTCAATGGCAAAAACGGCTTTGAGACCGGGGGTACCAGTGGAGTGATTTTGATATATATATATATATATATATATATATATATCAATATCATAAAAGACCAAATAGCATTTCAAAACAGACTTTTATCAGCTCACACAACTTTGCAAATTGTGCCAAACACAACTGACATTTAATAGTTTGGCAAACTTGAAACTTGATATATTTCATTTCTCAAACTGTTCCCTAACTCAAAAAATATTTATTCTTAATTCTTAAAAAGAAAACAACAAAAAAACAACAACATACAAGCAAAGAACATCATATAAGATGTTTTGTTGAGATTTACAGTTCAGAGGGCTACTTAAAGCACTTTATTAGGTCTCTTACTGAAGTTTGCGATAATGCTAGAAAAGAGACATAAATTGTTGTTGGTATTTTGGCTACCCTTCCAAAAACAAACCCATACAAAGCCTGTAGTACAATATAAGAAAATTTTAAACTTACACAACCCATATCCCAGTGATGCTCAGTACTGGGAGACTGACAGGCAGTATCATCCACAGAGACATTTTGGACCACCTTGAAAAATCCCTTTCCTCTCCGTCCTCTTCGACCAGCCCAGGAATATCCTCTCAAGTAGCAGACAAACATTTACCTCCAGGTGACTGGGCTCTGCATGATCACAGACTGATTCATTTTCCCAAAGATGGAGGTTGGCAGATGGGACAGATGTGTCCTTTTTTTAGCTGGTGAATGAGACAGAGAAAGGGGGCAGGCAGTGAGTTAGATCAGGATTATTTAGGTACTTATCACGCACTAATCAGCAATACAAATTAAACTAATCTTCTTTGTTGGGTGAAATGTGATTCAATCACGCGTAAAAATCGATCAGTTTGTGAAACTATGATGTGACATTCTTTATCAGATTTTTTAATTTCTTTTTTCTTCAACAAAATGGTAAATAATTAGGTATGTGCATTTTTCTTTAATCAATCACAGCAAAACTATGCGGCTGATTGCTCACCTTCAGCCTCCGAGGACCAGCGAGTTTTGCAGGAGGTTTTGTGGAAACTGAGACCGTCGACGTGTCCTCCTTGTGCTCTTCAAAAAAAACTGCCAAAAGATGCCGCGTTACTTTAAAAAATCTCTTTGCTTCGTGTGTTTCTCCAGAGCAGAAGTTGACCGTTTCGCTTTGAAGTGCGTGGCGTACAGCTCGCGCTCACAAAAATGCTGCCACGAGACCCGAAGACACCCCAGAAGATCCAGCTGTTTGACTCCGCCCACCTAAAAGAGTTGGCGTGGCCCGAGGCGCTGGTGGTTAAAGACTTCATTCCACCGTAACAAAGACTACTCTACCAATCATTTTCTATACTGGATACAATGAACCGCAAACAAATCTGCAGTGTAGTGTTAAAGAAAGAAATAGTAGCAAAATTCTTACTCGCCAAAGGTGTATCAGTTTGAGACTTTCGCATATACGCGAAAGTCTCAAATTGATCAAACAAGAACAATTGTTGGAAATATGAAAATTTATGCTCAGAAAAAGTTTCTTCTTTTATTAGCGAAAGAAAGAGGTGAAACGTTTAAAAATATAATTTTCGAAGCCATTTTGTTGAACATTGAGCTAATATTGCCCCCTGCTGTACATAACGACACGCATATGGAAAGTCTCTGTGAGGAATAAAAAGTATAATTTCAACAAGATTCAAGACGGAGCCTGGAAGTTAAATGCGGCCAATCCACCATCCACCATCACCATGGTGTTCTTTTGTTTGTTTTTTACAAATGAAAAACTAATAGCAATTATTTGTGTTCACCCCGTCTACTCTGATATTTCATGGATGTTCCATTATCTGTGGTTCTTATTTTGGGTGTTTTTTATTCTTCCTTTTAGCAAAATGAGATCACTGATATGAAGAATTCTTATTTGATGAAATGTTATCCATCAAATTGTTTATTATTTAGTGTTCAGAATTGTGGTGCTTTATTTGACTAGATTTCAAAATGCCTACCATGCATTGTGAAATGTGTGTAAGAAGCAATTTTGTGGCATCTATTTAGATGAATTTTCAAACCAGCAATAATTCAGAGATGGCTGAATTATTGGATGCAATGTCAGCTTGAAATGTAACAATCCACTGAGGGATCTGGCTGTTTTTTTTTTTTTCTCTTTTTTTTTGCATGCAAAGCAAATAACCAAGATATAATCCCTCAGGGTGTTTTTTTTTTTTTTTTTTTGCAGGGCGTCAACGTTCAACACAGGTTAACACTGGTTCTAAACAAGCCTCAGACTTTATCACATACCAGATTGCAATAATGGTGTACTATTATTGGCTCTGTGAAAAATTTCTTTCTCCAAATGAAGCTTAACCGGACTAAAAAAGGTACATTTCAAACAGATAAGTAGACTACATCTCAGTTATTCCCAGAATGTATTCAATTTATTAAGGTTGATTTGCAAATTCCCAGTGATACATTTTGTGAGGAGGATGAATATTGAATGTAAATATTGAGGCAACAATTCAAAACACCAGTCAGATGGTAAAGCTCAGGAACAAATCAGTCATCCAAATGGAAAATTACTTCAACCATACAGCCTAATTTGCTCTGTTTTGTTGTTCTGTTTTGTTTTGAGGTTTTTTTAGACAACAAAGTTAATGTTTTGAAGGAGTCATCACAAAATCTTAAAATTTGTGAGCACAGTTGAAAAGATATGTGTGATTATTTTCTCAAAACTTAATTCAAACACATCAATTCTTAGAAGAAAAGGGCCAAAATTGGGAACCTTGTGAGATGATACTCAGATTGCTGACCATACACTAGAAAAGGCAATTCCACTAATATTAAGGAACTACCGTATATGTAAACTTCCAAATTTTAAGAAAATTACTAAGAATTTTTTTTTTTTTTTTTTGAAAAATGTTTCTTCATTTTTTGGCCTTTTGCAAATATAAATAATTTTGGTTCACCTAGCTGTCCTAAAAGAGATCAAGTTCATTACGATTTGATGTCAGACAGTGAGGAAAAAAAATTCGCCTTTTTAAATATTTTATTTCAAATTAATAACAAAATACAATGTAAATACTAGGTATAGATATAATGTTCCCTTTATTACCGTGATAGGATGATTAGTGTCAATTTCTTAGTTAATAGTTTTTTATAACCCTAAGCAATCCCAAAAAAGTGCAACAATAACCAGAATGTGATAATTTATGTATTCGCTTGATTTTGACTTTTTAGTCTTGGGAAGAGAAGTACATTTGTTTCAAAAACAAATGGTTTCATGGTTTTCTTAAAAAACGACTTGAAAGATTTTTATGTACAATAATTGTTGTTAAAAAAAAGAAAATATCCTCTGAGAGACATTAAAGAAAACTCAAGCAACTCACAGAAAGAAATGTATGGAATATATTACGGTGCTTCATGGTTGCTTTGAAATCTCTCCTCAAACCTTCAGTTAGTTAATGCAACAGAAATAAAAATTTCCATCAGTTTTGTTCATGCTCATTTCTGTTATAGTTGAACCACTTTAAACAAACAATGTAAATCAGAAGATTTGGTAAAAGAAATTAAAGAATGTTTTTACATTTTAATTCCTAAATACAACAAATATATTGACATAAAATGAAACCTTTTTCTATCCGCAACTCATGTGTATGTAAACAAACATGATAAAATAGAACCCAAGTACAATTTATCTCATCTTTCCCATAAATTTTGAGAATATTAATAGTCTGTGATTCAAAAGATCTGATCCCATGGCTCTTCTCCTACAGCCTTATAGAAGAGCCAAAGCCCCACACGCTAAAAGCAGGGTACAGAGGCTCCACAAATGAAGTCTGAATTTTGTGCAGAAGGCGCATGTTATCAGAGACACTGTAATATGCAAGTATTCCCTTCCCGTGGTCCAAGTAGACTCCGATGCGGGATGACACAGGGGCAGAGAGGTCTTTGCTTCTGTTGTTGTGCACAAAGGTGAACTTGGACTCAGAGCAATACAAACTCCATGACTTTTCATTCCAGCCAAGGCTGCAGTCATTGCCGTTTCCTTTTCTCCGGATTCCCTTGTAGGTAACAGCCATGTCTATCTCTGTTCCTCGCCAGTCCACTTCCCAGTAACAACGAGATCCATACACACTTTCTCTGCACAACACCTAAACATATGGAAAGACCAACGTGATCAAAAACCAAAAGCAGCATAAAAAATAACAATGAAATAAAACATGATTCAAGGTGTAACTCCCCACCTGTTGCCAGTGATCAAATCGATCTGGGTGATCAGGGTAGTGTGTAGGGTCACTCTTCATTGTTGCTGTTCTGTTTCCTTCTGAGAGGAGAAGGTTTCGGTGGACTGTGTTGACATCCAGAGTCAACTGGTGAGAATCTGAAAAGGGAAAAAAATAGTAATAATATGGGTCCTTGAGGGTGGTTTTTAAAATTTCTCATCAGATTTACCATGATCGAGCACTAGAGTGTAACTGGGTGTGGTATGGAAGTAGCTTTTGCATGATGGTGTAACAAAAGCTGTTACACCTGTGTTTGCTTCACTAACTCTGGATAGTAAGTAAGACTTTTAACCGACAGATAAACCAGTTGAGCAAGCTGAACACCTTTATTCAAGTTTCAGTCATTTTACTTTGTGGACTCACCCTTTTGTCAAATGATGGTGTAGTTATAAACAATGAGACCAGGTCAGACAAAATGTATAGTTTTATTACCAAAATATTGTGCTACTTACATTTCAAAAAATCTTCTCTTGTCCTTGGCTCTTCTACAATCCTTGCATCAACGCTCACAATTGATTCTCTTCTTGGCTTTAATTCAACTTCCTTTGCGTCTTGCGTGATGTAAACTTCCTTCACTATGAAAGTTAAGAAAAAAAACAGGGGATTCATCAAACTGCTTGGTTTTGGGTGTATTTGGAGAGGACAAAAAAGACAATTATGTTTACCTGCTTCAGAGATTTTCATAATTTCTGTCTTGTTGACTTCTTCCACTTGCAATTTCAATGCCGCAATGGCTCTCTTGGCAGGATCAAAGGAATAATTGGGAACAACTTGGATGTTGTTTAGGTCTTCATACCCAGAGGGGCCCGATAGAGACTGCCAGCTCTGGTTAACATAAAAACATCCCCATAAATGAGCATATATCCCACTCTGAGCTCTAAAGTCATTAGACAGATCATCCTCACCTGCAGAAAATGAATGTGATCATCAGTGCGGGAGAGCTTCTCCAGGTTGTTGTGTCTCTTCCTCAGCAGAGTTATCTCCTCCTCCAAGCGGTCCAGGAGTAGCTCCCCCTGGGTCACGGTGGTTCTTTCATGGGAGAGAACCATCTCTTTAACTTCATTGTACTTCCTCTCTATAGAATTCAGAAGCTCAGTGAAGATCCGCTCATTTTCTTCAAGAATTGTTTGAGCAGAGTGCTGTTGAGATACATGTGAATGATTAGAAAAGAATTGCATTTCAGAACAGAAAACCTTTCTGCCACATAACTGGGATGTCTTCGACTTACTTTCACTGATTCAACTGCTTGTCTTAGATCCTGCCATTTTTTAATTCTTTGATCAATCCTCTGTTGAGACTTGTGCAGAGTGGTACCAAGTTGCTTCTACAAAAAGTCAAGGAAAGGGAAGTTTAAATAATCAAAGGCTAATATCAACACACATGTTTTTCTGAGTTCAAAGTACAGAATGAGTTCTGTTCAATGCTCACTTGTTTCTCAGTCCTCTCAGTTCCAGCCGGGACGATGTCATGGTGTTTGTGTTCATCCATCATGCACAATACGCAGACTGATGTCTGATCAGTGCGACAAAAGGCCTCTAGCAGCTTGTCGTGCTGGGCACAGACCTTCTCTCTCATCTGACCCGTGGCTTTGACTAGTTTGTGCTTCATCAGGGTGGGGTAGTCATAGTGTGACTGCACGTGTTCCCCACAATACGATGCCAGGCAAACCAGACAGGACTTCTCGGCTTTTTGCTTCCTCGTAGTGCAGAAGTCACAGAGGACCTCCCCATCCTTGGTCCTCTGCCTAGTCTGGTTTCGACTGGTTGACCGGCGAGATTTGTCCAAATTGGTATATCTGTCCAAGTCCAGACTGTCTGAGTGAGACATTTTCTTTTCCAAAGATGAGAAAATAAATCCAGCAAATAAGACACCAAAAATAAAATCCACTGCGAAATCAGCTTGAGAGCAGTGTGATAGCCGTTTAATGAATCTTCTCCGGTTGCTGGTTAAAGAAAAAGACTACAAGTAAACAAGATCAAGTATGTATAACTGAGCTCCCGAAGTGAACTGTTCAGGCGAAACTGAAAGAGTGGCGCTTTGTGTGACAGAATGTTTGCTATGTGGACCAGTCTCACGGTTAAACCAGTATTCCAGGTTGGACAAATGATAGTTCTGAAACCCATTTAATAGGATGAAACTGGCTCAAAGGTCAGAAAAAAAAAAATAACATTTTGAAATTAGCGGTAACATTAAGTCATATATAGTAGCTAAAAAAGACAGGTTAGCAGGTTTCCACTTTATTCTTCAAAAACTTATTTTTAATCTCGTAAAACCTACAAAACCTGATCAATTGCTAAAAAAAATGTCACTGGGGAAGGAGCACCATCTAGTGGCAGAAATGGACAACTTCCTATTCCTCCTTTATCAGTCATCAGTAGTTATCAGTATCTAGCATAAGTAGGATGTTAGAATAACAGCGTCACTGATAGCAATGAAGTCATGAACAACAGCTTAGAATGAGATGGCACCAAACAAGAGATAGTTTACTTCAAATTTTCGAAAGTTTGAAGTAAACTTTCAAAACTTTCAAACTCAAAAAATGAACTTCAAAACTGGAAAGAGTCCATAATCTGTCAGACATAGTGGTTGTAGCATCATGCCCAGAGTGTATTTTACTGCTAATGATACTGGTGGGATAAATCTTCAATTTATCTTAAGATAAACAGAGATATGGTTCAAACTTGCACACATTGGGTTTTCCAAAAGATTAATAATTCCTAATGCACATTAAAACTGGCTTCATAATGAATAAAGCAGGTCATTAAGCCTCTGGAGTGATTTTATCTTAAATTCCTTAGGAGATTTATGGACTATGGTAAAAAAAAAAAAAATCTCTGTAAGAATGCCAATTAAAATACACTTCTGAAAAGAATAGTAGTCATATACAATGGTGATGTCAGCAGCTGTTGACTACACTTAGTGTATGGCGTCACCACCCATTGCCAAGGCCTATTTATTCAAATATCACTGTGTGGGACTATAATATGTTGATTTTTTTACCCCTTGTGAATAAGTGACAAAATACAACTAATTCAACCTTGAGTACCCAACTGTTGTTCTTTAAAACAACTGAAGTGATATAGTGTTTCAGTTCACCCTGAAAGAAAAGCAAGGTTGTAGAAGCAGCATTAAAAGTCTCATCCGAAAGCAAGGATGAGCTAATGTAAGTCTCCGATTAGTGGATGCTCCACCTCGACATATATTCCGATGGAGTCTGTCTATACAAGATGTTCTATACATGCTTAGTGAGATTTTCACTGATGAGATTTAGCACAATTTCAAAACAAATCTTCAGAATTAATCACCTTTACTGCAAACCTACATGTTTGCCTCCTTAATAACTTATTTACTCAGTCCATACATAGCCAGCTTTAATTAAATGCCCAGCTAAATTTAAAGAAAACCATACCGTTTATTGGAAATATTTTGGCAGAATGAAAGGTTTACTCTTTTCCAACAGAATAATTAATACTACTTTAAATTTATTTTTTGAATCTCCTGCATTTTAACTCCCAGCCTGTAGGGGGTGACGATGGTGTAGGTGCCGATGTGAAATGACAATAGTTGCTTTCGCTAAAGTGCGTCGGAGGTCCAACGTTGGCGCCAGATGAGCTGTGGCGCCAGCTGTACACACAGGCAGTGAGAGGAAACGAAGACACACAGAGCAGAGCAGTGTGACGAGGCTCACTGAAAAACTTGCAAAACTCCCATCAGAACCAGCGTGTAAAATCTCCAAACGATTCTCCTGCTTCTCTCTCTGCAACAACCACAAAGTAAAAGGACAGAAAGGTGGGTGTGTGCATGCAAGGTTTTGTATACTAACTCTATAGGATGTTAATCCCGGTGAACATTTCATCCTTTAAATGCAATCCATTCTCAGACATATTGTCTCTATAGGTGGGCGAGTGTGTTCCGGTAGATATAATCCTGTAGTATCTTTTTAAATATTGTGTGTATAGGGTGGTAATAGCTGACCAGCAGTTTACAACTCTGATGGAAAAATACAGGCCTTGACCCACGATAATCGTAACAGCAGAGCCCTAAAAGCATACCAACACAGGAACTCATAGGTTTAAGGAACTATATTATCTTTAAATTTATTAGTCTGTAGTCTGTAATCTGTATTTATGTATGAACTACTCCACTTTTGTCTCTACACAATGTAGTTTTGAATGCATAGATTAGTTTTTTATAAAGCTTATTCGCCAGTGTTTTGTGATGTGAAATTATATTAATCTGCATGCATATGGATACTTTCGCTTTGGTAACGAACTGGATTAGCTGAGTTTTTAGCTCGGCATCATGGCTATGTAGCCGCGACATGCATGCTTGGTAGCTGCTAACACAATCAAGGCCGCCATTGCAGTGTGGTTGTTCTGCTGCTGCCGCAGTGAAACACTCAGTATCAGGTCAGTCTGGTTCACGCAGGCATCGTTTAACAAACTGTTTGGTTCTCGTTAACTTGAAGAGGTTATTTTAGCTTCATCTGCGCCGCAAGTTTCTCGTCTTTTGTGACTATAAGTCGCCCTTTCCCGGGCTTTTCGCACAGCAGCGTCCTTCTTCAGTTAGCCATCTTTGTTTCAGCTAACCAGCGCCTGCTTGGATTTATAGGCGAGTCTTAGCGTGCTAAATACACTTTTAGTTAGGTCAAAAGGCAACACAACATCGTAACTTTAATGTCCAATGATTGTTTAGGATCATCTATTCGAGTTCTTCAACAATATTTGGTCCCTTTAATGATTGTTGCCCACCCTGTTTAGATATATTGTGTATGACGGAAGCTAAGGCGGATAACGTTAGCCAGCGGCAGCCATCTTAGACTAGCTGGAAGTGCTGGTGTGGCACAACAAGATGGCCTGGTAATAATCGCACTGGGAGAATTTCCGCGTCGTTCCGTCGTCCTAAGGTGCGCTTCTAAATTCGGTCTGGCCGCCTGTTTTATTGTAAGTGTTTGTCGTCTTTGAAGTCCTGAAAGCACAGTACTCGCGTATGTGACCATCTTCCAGCTAGTTAGCTGGCTAAAATGCAAACGCACTAGCAGCTAACACAATGCTGTTTTGTCGGTAACCAGTCGCCCGTCCTCCATAGCCAGCTAACTAGCGGCTATGGAGGCCATTTGTAGCCGTTGTTGAAAGGCTAACAACCTAAATGTTTGATAACAAAAAGCCCGTTGTTTAAATGTTCAGATGGTTACTCGTATATCAAAATAAGGGCGAGTCATAAAGCCAATCTGAGGGAGAAATTGGGCATTAAGACCGAATAAGAAACTGCGTGGTTTACTTTTGTTTAAACATCACTGGAGTATAGCTAATGAAGCGAAGCATGTACGCTAATGTAGCCAGCAAATGCATCACCTGGTTTGCTCAGGCATGAGTTATTTCCATATATAGGTTAAGTATATTAACCTAAGCGCACAGTTTTTTAAATTAAGATTTAATAGCACACAACTTTAGTTCCTACAAACTATAGTTGTTGTGGTTTTGTGGATATTTTGTTGCTGTTCTGATATCTCTATAGTTTGCACAGTGGTTTAAGCACCATTACCTCTAGAGGATGAGATATGTTCAGATTTTCATACGTTTTTAAATTAGTAAAGTCTCACATCACTGTTAATGTTCAACTTACTGCTAAATTATAATATGGGCATTAAAAGTTTGAAATGCAAAATAGTTGTTGCAATCCATTAAGTTTCTATGCAAGTTAATCAAATTAAATACATTTAATTTACCATCTGCATTAATTGCACTCAGTTAATAGTAAAGCTGCACAGTCTACTAAATCACAGTACGAACGTGTGCAGTATTGCAAAGGGCTGCTTCAATGCAATATTTAGTGGGCTGCAATATATTTGGAACTATGTATTTAAACAGCTTTCCAGTAATATATGGCAAAAAATCAGTTTAGCTTTATTATTCATTAAACTCACAATAGATATAAAACACAGTAGGATTTACTGTCATTGTGTGGATATTATTGAAGTTATTCAGTTACTTTATTGGTGCACAAACTAAGTAGTAAAAAAAAAAAGTAAAGTAAATGTGATACTATTTCCAAAATTGGACTGGCCTAATTGATACTAAATTGGTCAATAATTGAATGATTGGTAAGCAACAAAAAGATCGTATGATAACTTATTTGTGAGTAAACACTGTTTTGTGACATTTCTTGAATAATGTCTTCACTATTTTCTTTGTCAATGAATTTTTTCTCTTGTTCCAGGTCAGCTCACTGACAAGAACACCGGCGCAGGCGGAAAAACCCCCAACATATAACCCCGATTCCCTCTTTGGTCATCATCCGGCAGAAAAACGGAGGCCGTGGGGCTGGAGTGTGTTCTTATGGCCGAGTCAGAGACTGAATGTGACACGCCAGGGCTTGACACACTTGGGTCGGAGTGTGTCATAGCCCATAGCCATGTCGACCTTCACTATGGAGCCGAAACGGAGATCATGACAGAGGAAAAGCGTGGATTGGAGTTGGAGATCCACGGCTCAGACTTAAAGATCCAAGGACTCGGGGGAGAACTTGGGGCTGTCGCATGTGTGGATGCGATCGTTGCTGAGACAGACCATGACTATATTAAGGTGGAGCATGCTGACATGCACTGTTTCACAGCGGCAGAAATCAAGACAGAAACGGGTGAGACTTTACTGGGAGAGGTGCTGCTCAAGACAGAAGGTGAGCATGTGGTGAAAATGGAGTCTGATCACGGCGGCGAGTTGACAGTGGAATCTGAGAATGGTGTAATCATACATGAAGCTCATGGCCTACAGTGCAACGAATGCGGGGAGATCTTTGGCAGCATAGCTGATCTTCACCAACACTTTGAGATCCACAAGGACCTCAACCCGTATATCTGTATCCACTGTGGGGAGAGTTTTGCTGTAGAAGCCAGTCTCAAGCAGCACATGAAAATTCACATGAAAGAAAAACCGTACGTTCCCCCAGGAGTTGACCTGATCGGTAAAGATGTTATTGATGCCTACAGCCTTAAGTCTCATCAGATGATTCATTTGCCAGACAAGCCCCACAGATGCACAGAATGTGGCAAGAGCTTCGCAGCTGCCATAACGCTGAGGGAACACATGAAGATGCATTCTGAAGACAAACCGTACAAGTGCACACAGTGCAGAAAGAGCTTCGTCCGCAGGAGGCATTTAAAGAAGCACCAGGAGGTCCATGCGCGCGAAAAGCCATACACCTGTGGCCAGTGTGGCAAAGGCTTCGCTACGACTTCCAACCTGAAGCAGCACCAAAAGACCCACACAGCAGTTGTGCTTGGAGACAAACCCCATCGGTGCGCACAGTGTGGAAAGTGTTTTGCGGCCGCTGCAACTCTGAGAGAGCACCAGAGGATTCACTCAAGTGAAAAGCCGTACAAATGCAACATGTGCAGGAAGAGTTTTGTCCGCAAGCGTCACCTGAAGAAGCATCAACAAGTCCACGCTGGGGGGAAGCCCTACACCTGCAGACATTGCAACAAGGGCTTCAACCACTCCTCTTCCCTGTCTCGCCATAACAAGACCCACCTGCAGAACCCGGTGTTTTCTCCACCTCAGCCTGGGAAACCCATCACTTTCGTCTCGCCTCCAAAGCAAAGAGTACTCCAGGAAGGAGAGAAACCATACATGTGCCACCACTGTGACAAGGGCTTCAATCATTCCTCCTCTCTGTCACGGCACCAAAGAGTCCATTCGGATGGAAAAACATACACCTGCGGTCACTGTGGCAAAAAGTTCAATCACTCCTCCTCTCTTGCGAGGCATCAGAGAGTTCATTTGGAGAAGCAGCAGGCGCTCACGTCGCCGCTGCAGACACAGCAGCAGTTACAGCCACAACCACAATCACCACAGCCACCAACACCACAACCGCAGCAGTACACCGCCATCCCTGTTGGTAAGGCTTTCTCCAACAATGCCTTCCCAAAACAGCTCATCCTGTCTGTCGAGAAACCATACAGGTGCTCTCACTGCGGAAAAGGCTTTAACCATTCTTCCTCTCTCTCCAGACATCATAGGATCCATGTAGATCACAGACCAGGGCCGCACCCTTAGAGGCAGCCCTTAGCCCACATTACCACTTTTCATATGTTTCTGTTCCCCAAATCCTTATATCTATATCACAACACCACAGAAAATGGTAGGCCAACTTCTGCAGACAAAGAGGTCATGTCAGCATCTAGCTCTGGTTAAGTGGAGCAGCTCAGAATAAATGGACAATAATTCAGATTTATTCAAAAGGCGGGGACTTGGCTTGAGAGACTGTGCAACATGCGACTCTGAACTGAACCCAATTCTTTGTGTGCAGCTTCAAGATGGTATAGAATATAGTGAAGAAATTTCTCGTGATTCTGTCTCACTCGCTCCAGGACATCCAGAACTCTTTTAAAAGAAAAACAAATGTGGTTTGAAAATCTACAAGATAAAATAGTAACTTTGGGTAAATATACCCGTCATCGTTTTCGTAGAATTCCACTCATGTATCTTCAGGTGCACACATTTGCTTTTCAGCTGCGACTTTATTAAAAATGTCAAATACAACTGAACAGGAACTGTTGCCCCATTTGAATATTTTTTCCCTCTCAGATGTAACCCGTATGAAGCAAATATCAAAAATCCAATGTAGATAATTCTTGATTTTCTTTTATATGTATGTATAGTTAACTAGTGTGCTGTTCCAGACGACACAGTTTTTGATAGCAAAACTCACTCTCCATGTTTTGGTTTTTTTTTTTTTCTTACTTTAATTTGTTTTAAGTGTTGGATATAAAAACGAAAAGAAAAATGTTGCAAATTTTTCCATAAAGTTGGGCTCCGTTAGCATGAGCCGTCTTGTATATTTATGAGATTGGATTTTTGTATGTCTCTGTTAGCACGGCTTCATAAACTGTACAGAGAGCAATACTTGTCGAGACCCCAGTCTATTCTGACATGCAATCTAGCTATGAGGAAATGCATATTAGAAAATAAAAATCTTTTGGGTAGCATATTGCAACATGACCCGTGTCCTAATTATTTACTGTGTGGTTTCAACTTCACCTAAGATCCAAATGTACATTATTGCTTTGGAAACTAATTACCTGTGTATAGTTATAGGTAACACATATTCTTGTTGACCTGCAAACTTTTCGTTGTTTGATCTAAAACAAAAAAAGTTGTGTATACTAAAACATGAGAATCTCATTTTACAAGATTTTTCTGAAGTCCAATGGATTGCGCTCTATTTACTGTTCTGTGTAAAATATCTTTTACAAACTGACGTATTTTTTTAAATATGGCTTGGGTTATACGAAAGAGAATGAGACGGAATTTTATGAGAGTTGAACATTTGGTGAGCAATATCTTTATTTGGATAACAGTTGTGCGTCACACTGTAGCATAGTTCTTTTCCTTGTGTTAGTTAGGTGCCTTATTGCATGCAATGTAGAAATGTATGCCCAGCTGTTATTTGAGAAGTTAGGGTTTTCAGGATTTTTTTTTTTTTTAGTTCTTACTCATTAACTTAGCCTACATTTTAATTTGTCACCTTTTTTGCTTTCATGTATATTGCAATGTGTTTACACTGTTACAACTATATTGTTTTATTCCCCCTTTTGATTTATTTTTTGTCAATGGCCTCATTGAGAAAATGGTGTAAAAGATCCATATAGACTATTCTTAAGGGTAAACCCTGTAACACATCTTCCCCATCTGAGTGGCACATATATGGATAAATAAAGGTTGTTGACTCTCTCATGGTGTTGAATTAATGCAGTCTGGAGTAGTACTAAAATAATTATGCATAATTATTGTCACAAATGCCAAAAATTATTTACTGAACCTGCACTTACACTGTTTAAACACATGGCGTCGCTGTTTACCGTCAAGCATGCCAAACAGTCTTGAGTTTCTTACAACTTTGTCTTAAAACTATAAACGGCATCAATTTCGGTGAGTAAAAGCTGTGAATAGACGTGAAGCGTCTTGGGAATTACCTTTGACCTAAAAAAGAACAACATGTCTCCTACATGAACTAAACAACACGATGGTTTACATTTCTTCACAGCTGGAGGCTTATTTTTGTCCGAAGCAGAGGAGCTAAGCTATTATGTTGTACCATTAACTGTATGTTTAGGGATGATTCACCCACTCTTTCAGCACGTTTTATTCTTTCAGCAATAGCATTTTTCTTGCCATTCCTGCATTAAGGCTAAGTTTTTTTAGATTTTCAGTTGCTTCCAGCTGTAAATTTTTGCAGCTCCTCCAGAGTCACTGTGGGCTTTTTAGCTGTTTCTTTGATTGCTGCTCCTTGGTCATCTTGTCAGTTTAGGTGGGTGGTCTTGTCTTATTTCCATATATACCATACCCTTCATCTTCATATACTTAAGACTGCTGTTTGTATTATAACAAAATCTTCAAAAGGCATTAATAGTTATGCTAACTGTAGAAGGTGCTCAGTACTCAAGAAGCAGAATAATGTTCTGGCCTTAACAAATATTACACTGATCATGCTTTTAAGTCAGCATTAGCAGAAGGAATGGGTGAAATGGACATAGCACACAAAAATAAGCAAAGAAGCTCTTGTCAATTGTCAAGCTATTTCAGGAAGCCATTTACATAAAGTAGTGCAATTTAAAAAAAATGCATTTAATCTTTTTTTACAAAAAATAACGATCTCATGACACCAAACTGGGAAAAAATAAAGAAAAATAATTTCAACGTTATCTTTTGTTTTTGGGATTCCCAGATAGATTCTTAAAAGGAACAAAATAAAAAATTGATTATGGTAATATAAAGCAAGATGTAAAAACTTGCATTAAATTAATTGCTGGCTGAGCTAAAACACCTTAACAGCTGTTTATATATATATATACACATACAATTATCATGAAACGAAAGACATCTTAGTGAATATATAATATATTTTATTCTTGTAACTCAAGAACAAAATTGAAAAACTAGGACATGTGCTTTTCTACACATTTGAGCTAATTGGACAATGAAAAAAAAAAGCATTTATATTGCATTCAATACAAACTATAACCGCACATACACAAGTAAGTCTGGATATATCTTAGCAGAATTTAAGTCTATTTACATGTATTGTGTTCACTGTACATTTTTACACACCTGTCCATATAGGGAGGTAGGCAGCAAAGTCCAGATCTTTGTCTGCACAAAATGTGCTATATGCACATTTTGTGTAGACAAGCAAGCATATCATTTAAGCCTTTTCAAGAAGAGTGATCAGCATTGCTTTACCAAGGATCTGCTATACGTTCATGACAGGAGTTAGCTGTAGCAGTGAGCTCTGTGGTCGGATAGTGCTGCTCTTTGAATGCAGCTTCTCCAGGTTCTGCAGGAAGCTCCGCCTCTTGAGACCTTCGAGGATAACAGTGTTGCTCGATGCAAGGCTGACACGGGTCCTGTACGGAACAGAAAAATACCACTTTGGTAATGTGACATCATTCAACACTTGACCAGTGCGACCAGGTGCACAGAGAGTTCAACGTCAAGAAAGAAATTCTTTTCTTCCCCTTCGATTTTAAAATGAGTTTTTAAGTGCTGCACAGCAATTACACATAATTATCAGCAATGACTCCCTGCTGTTCAAACACTGGATTCTATAATTGGCCACAAGGTGTTTGCTCAGCTTTATTGCAATTTACCTTAAAAGTACAACAACACATTTTGGGAGCAAGGCCAACCACAGACATGCAACCCCGAGGTTAACAAACTTCATTTCTGTGTTTACATTGGCCAAAGGCACTTCAGAAAGGCAGGCCGTGGTGTGTGGGCGCACATCTGGAAGGGTACGATGTTTTGCAAAAAATTTTCACCCCTCTTGAAATTTTTCACATTTTGTCACATTACAATCTATAACTTTTATCTTTTATGGCACACAGTAGACCATCACAAAGTAATTGATATTTGTAAAACTAAAAGAAAATATTTGGCTTTTGATTTTCTTTTTGTAATAAATATTAAAATATTCAGTACAGATCCACCTTTTTGCACCAACTGAGGCTTATGGATCTTTGCAGCTAGCAACATGGTTTCACCATGATTATGGAGTATTGAGGTGGAAACTTTCTGTCACATATACAATTTTGCGTGCAGGTCAAAAAAAAAATATTTCAGCTTCATTTGACCAGAGCAATTTCTTCCATGCTTCCTATCCACAACATAGCTTGAGTCAAACCGTGATGCTGACTTCTTTTGCTTTTCTTTTAACAATTACTATATTTTTTTCTCCTATAAAGGCCAGATTTACAGAGTGCACAGCTAAAAGTTATCCAGTCAACAGATTCTTCCACGTGATTTGTGGATCACAGGTAATACTCTGATTTTTGTTTGCAAGCAATTTGAAAGTTGTTGTATTCTTTGATTTCCAAATTTGGGATTGCAACAAGACAAAATGGAAAACAGTTCAAGGAATGTGGATAATATGACACAATATATACTGAACTTAGAATTCAATGGCTTTCACACTATATTAATAGGTAAGGGTGTTGTGAGGAATTACATAATCATTTTACATTACTTTTTAATAAAACATACATAAAAACATGAAGACAGGCACTCACCGAGGAGAATCTATTCCACTGTCTCCAGTGATGCTCTGGTTCTCCACCATTTCCTCTGCTCTTCTGGCCCCAGTTGGTGCGCTCTGGGTGACTTTGTGGGTCTGAGGAACACTATTCTCATCAAAGCCATTCTGCCGCACTTCCTGC
Organism: Gambusia affinis; assembly: GCF_019740435.1. Taxonomy (NCBI): domain Eukaryota; kingdom Metazoa; phylum Chordata; class Actinopteri; order Cyprinodontiformes; family Poeciliidae; genus Gambusia; species Gambusia affinis. Next base: position 13,964,281 of record NC_057880.1, read on the forward strand.
ACATCTACAGCCCAGTGCGCAGACTCACTGTCACCTTCGTCAGCTGATTTTCTGACAGTCTCTGAGTCTGATTCGAGCTCGCTGGCCTGGCAGTAGTCAAAGATGCTGCTGTCTGCACCTTCGCATACCTCTGAACAGCTTCCATCCAGAATAGGACCACATCCCTTCTCCCCCTGGATCAATAGACCCCTCGCAGAACTTTGCTCACAGAATGTCCCCGGCGATCTAGTTCTTTGATGATGCGGTCTCCAGCTGCTCTCTGCTGGTCTTGTGGCTAAGAGGGAAGCTTCTCTCTGGCTCGTTGGAGTAATTAGATCTGTTAAAGTGCTATCTGTTGAGTCTTGTTTGCAAGCAGCTTGCGGTTGTTGAAACATAACTTTGTAATAGGAATGTTGATGGTTTTTAGATTCATGGTTGTTGTAAACCAGCTGGTGATAGTTTGCAATACCAGGTCGGTAATTGTCATCTGCATCAATCATCTCCTCGGTGTTCAAACACAGGGAGCTGCAGGCATCTTCCTCTTCTGGTCCATCTGCTGCCTCATAGAGCCTACAGTCATCCTCTATTAAACCTTCACTGTTTGCTATTAGCGGTGTACTGTCAGGGGGGGTCAGTTCCAGAACATCTTCATTGTTAATGGTTCTGCTGGCTGATCGGATCTCCTGCTGATCCTCAATAGTCATGGAGAAATCCTTTGGCTTTGGAATATTATCCCTTTGTTGAGTGGAAAGTCGTAGGGAGTGTTTCCGTTGTAAATTGGGCTTGGGCCATGGCAGATCTGGATTATGTGCAGGGTTTATTGCAGACTGATATGGATAGGTAGGGGAAACAGTAGTCATATTGGAGTGTTGATGGATGTTATTGAGACTGTCATCTTTTATCTTGCCTTGGTCTGGTACATTTTTGTACTGTTGGACATCTTGAAAATATCCATTTTTGCCCTCTCTTCCCCAAATCTCCTTGCTGCTTTGTTCATCTTGACGCCGAATTTTGTCATCTATCCTGAGCGTGCTGCCATGTAGATATGCTGAGCTGTATTCTAAACCAAGCTCTCTACTGACCTTGTCTGGCTGGAGCAGATGTTCAGCAACAAAGTCTGCCTCATGGTCACAGTCGTATCTGTCCTCAGACGAGGGGAATTTCAGGCCATTCTCTCCTTCTGCTGCCATCAGTTTTGCCCGATGAGGGTCCCATGACTTGGAGCGGTGACTTGTTCGTTCCTTTCTTCCAGACACAGATGTTTTGCCCTCTTTGACTTCTTTGGCCTCTCGTCTTCTGTGCTCCCTGTTGGTGGGAGCTGTGTTCTCAGCATCCTTGATTGGATGAGTCTGGAAAGGATTATCAATGCGTTTCTTGTAGAGACTCTTTCCCTCAACATTCCCAGGCTCCTCTACTTGATCTGCAGCATCAGCAGAGATTTCTCCCCTAAGCCTTGTTGGAATCAAATCCTCCTCATCTGGATAAATGTCGGAACATATGGGGGCCTTGCTTTTAATTTTGTCTTTGTCCCTTTCCCTTTGCTTTTCTCGAGATGAGTGGACCCTCCTCTTGCTACGAGAAACCTTCTGAGACAATCTTTTCCCTCCAATGGCTTTAGACAAGTGGTGATGCCTGTGTTTGGAATAAGTTAGGATGTCGGTTGACATTCCCTTGTTGACTCCCTTGTCTTCGCTGTCCAGACCTCGATCCAGAATCTTGTCCACTCCCCTTTCCCTTCTCTCCTCCAGTTTCTTCATTAAGACAGTGTGCCGTGTCAGGTTGTCCACAGTCAGTTCAGGGTTGATGCGTTTGATGATGGCATGCTCCAGGTCTCGGGGCAAGTTGTTCAAGTCTTCCTCATCTCTTACCGGCCACTCCTCCGGAGGAAACTGACCTGAAAATGATGCATACTCCTTCTTTGGCTTCTCCTTTTTAGCTCCATTCCTCCTGAACAAACTGAGGCCAAACTTCCTCACGGGTTTATCCTTTTCTTTCCGATTTGTGGCATTTGTAGTGGCTGTTGTTTTGCTGATCTCACTAGCTTGGCAATCAGCAGCTGTGGATGTGGACTGATGCTGCACTGAGGGTTTATGATCTGACGCCCGGGGCCACTTTAGGCTTCTTCCCGTGCATTCGCTTAAGGACACAGACACAGAATGCTGGTCGGGAACAGTGGAGGGAGGGACGGTGGCCGTTTCAGTGGCGGCAGTGGTGTTGGGGGAATTTTGATGAGGGCTAAAACAGTTGCATGACCTGCAGTGGGCGACAGGGACTGTTTGAGTGCCCTCAACACAGACTTCATTGCTCAAAAGGTAAGTAACAGGAGGGGTCAGAGGAGGGTCATCTATTGAACCAGAGGTCCACCAGTTCTTCTCTCGAACCATGTTGTTGGTGATGAAATATGTCTGAGGCGTGACAATGAAGTAGCCTTCGCCGGTGTGGTAAATCTTGCGCTCCTTGATCAGAGTTCCAAGTGCGTTATAGAGGATGTCCTGAGTGGGAATGGTTATCCCTAAGATACAAAAATACAGAAGAGTGTGACAGACAGCGGGTATCTAAGAGGATACATTTTATCTAGACATAAGATGATTCTAACAATCAAACTAAAGTACATTAACATGTATGTGTTGTTTAAGTGATTTTAAAACGGGAACAAAGCTGTAAAACCTTTCCCTCCAAAATTGATACTTTCAAATTATATATTGTGTCTTTACTAAAGTATTTATGCTCACTGAACTTTTGTCATCTAACAATGACATACATCAATGTATTTACTTGGGTTTAGAAGAAGAAAACCAACCCAAAGTAGTACTTTATAAATGGAAGAACAATAATACATTGTTTTTAGATTTTTTACAAAAGAAAACGTTTTGCACGCTTATGTATTCAGCCACCCTGAGCTAATACTTCAAGGAACCTCTATTTGTGGCGATTACAGCTTTTTAGGTAATCACAGAACAGCTGCATTTATGTTGAGATTAAATTACTCATATACTATTTGCTAGTTGGGAGGTTCCTGAAGGCAGGTGGTTGTGCTGAATTTTACTTGATGGTATCCAATATAAATTGAATGAAATTGATACTTTCTGTTTGTAAAAACTTATTTTATTTACCTTCCACTTCATATTTATGCACTACTGTGAGTTAGCCTAACACACAAACTCTAAATAAAATACACAGGATTTTTGTGGTTGTAATGTAGCAGTATGTAAAACGCTTCTGGGGATATGAATATTTTTGCAACCAATTTTAGACTTTTTGTAAATTCTCTCAGTGTTTTCATTGAACAGGCAATTTCCTTAAATGTCTGGGGATGCATTAAAGAACAGCCACTGCACACAATTATGACAGCAACAATAGTGTTGAAAGAGATATATAGGTTTTGAAAGCACTGCTGTACAACACAAATTGTTAAAAATTGTGTAAAAAAAAAAAAAATTGCATTGTTTCTAGATTTTTTTTTGTCTTGTTTATTTGTTTGTGTAAGACAATGTTGGACAACGTTTTGCACATCACAAAAGAACTTTGTATTAAAGGACTCAAAGTACTGAATGAGTTAAACCTTTTTCAAACCTGGCATAATTTACAAGATTCTTAAATAAAACAAAAAAAAGTTTACATGCAAATGACAGGGAAAAAGTATATTTTTTTAGCCTAAACATCTTCATTTGGTGTCTTTTTTTAGCTATTATTAGTCCAACAAACACAGTAAAGGGTTTAGATTTTAGGAAATATTTGAAACCAAGGTTCTTTCCAAAAATATAGCCAAGTGAAAAAATCAGGACTGTGTTCTAATTTTATGTTATATGAGGACGTGTTTATGTTTTATGTTGATGTATAGTTGTGCAATCCATTTTTATTTACCTCTAGAAAATAAATTGATTTAATTACAAGTCAGCCACAAAAAATTTGTTTGTTTTGAACAAAAATGTTAGGACACCTAAACCCATAACAGTTAAACAGGTTTTAATCCATAATTATTTTATGTGAATTTATCAGTATTGTTAAACTTCTTACTAAATATCTAAAACTATTAGAGAAAAACAACTGAAGCTGCTGTAGGGTGCTCTCGTTTTTTACACAATTCACTTTTTAAACATGACATTTGAGAAAATATTTTATGATTTACCTGGATGGGCTTTGCTCATGTAGTTGACAAGCGCCTCCTGGGTGACGATTATCTGGGCAGAGTTCATGTCGGAGATGACAGAGCACAGCACTTCAGCTAAGGGAATGAACTGCGACTGAGGAACCGGGGACATCTGCACTGGGGAGAGGTCACCTGAAACAAACACACATCTTCTTGAGGAGTGGGTGAAACAGGTGGGGCCCGCTTCAGGAGATCTAAACACACCTGGGTCAGGGAAGGTCTCCTTCCAACTGCTGCTGCCAGTGAAAACAACTCAAAGTACCGAAGTTGACATTCTTGCCCTAACCACCCTCAAAATCATAACCGTGGTGGTCTATTTGTGAGTTATATGAACCGTGCCTGACTTGCTTTTCAAATTCCAGCAATACATAGACGGACCACAGAATTCCCCGACTCCCACAGAAACAGCCACAAGTCCGCCTGCTGTGCAGATCAGATAGCCTGCCACCCATATCATACGGCTATGCACCCCCAGGAGCGGCATTTACACAAACATGTCGCCAACACAAAGAAAACGTATAGAAGTGCTACACTAGATAATCTGTCTTTATACGTACATCTTGCATAAAGTTTGTTGGAAACATATTTGCATAAAAGTTCTTGCATCATTGCTTTTAATCTGGTCATTTTAGAGACTTTGCATAACCAAAGCAAAGTTTTCATAGTTTTCCCACAACGAACAAAAACCCAATTTAAGCAATGTAGTGGTTACGTTAGATGAAGAAGGGGCCAAGATGTCAACTGATCACTACCTGAAAGCATGTTGGATCCCTGGCATGAGAAGCTCCACAGATGAGGGTTGTAAATTAGGAGATGACCCTCATTTAGAGATCTGAGAAAATTCCTTACTTGCTCTGATGTACGTTTAGAGAAACAGATTCTAAATGGGTCTCCACTGAAGCTTCCAGGAGGTGTGCTCTAAAGTTTATTGGTGCTGTTGTGAGGACTACCAGAAGACACATTGGTGGCTCCAGGTATCGTTTTTCTCCGAGGAGTCCTAAACCAACAGACATGTTGGGAAGACTGCTGTTTCCATGGTTGCAGAAGCAAAAACACTAGAAAAATTTGGAAAAGCAATTTCATTTTGGTTGTTTGAGACTGAAAAGGAAAATATGACCCATTCCAGGTGGTGTTCTACTTTGGAGGTGTTTCTGGGTGTTTTGGGGCATGCCACACTAGGAGACACTCGCACAACTCAATGGAAGAACCACGTTTCCCTTCTCACTCTCAATGAACAAGAGAGTGTTACTGGGAAGAGTGATATCTGGGTTTCCTCTGTCACCTGATCTCAGATAATGAATTACTATTTTCTCAGTGATAACATACAAAGAAACAGCTATATTTGGCTTGCCTCATGCTGCCTTGTTGAACTAAGTGCTGTGTACGTCTTGTTGGAAGGTCACAATCATCAAAATCACTGATATTCTAAAAAAGCAGGGGAAGCACCAAAACAAGCCAAATTGTGCTGCTGGTGAATGATTAGCAAAGGGACTGAGTTACCTCAAATGTTTTTCTCGAGGGTATGTGCATAGCCTTACCCACAAGAGTGGGAAATTGGTTTTAGTTAATCAGCTACACCACACAGATATTTGAATCCCACCACATAACCAGATGGACCTCCAGCTTGTTTTTGTTTTTCCACAAGTTTCCTTGTGTGTTTTTAGGTTTTGGGGTTGTGGTCGGGAGAAAAATTTCAGCATAAACTATGTGGATTTGGAATAAAACTTAAACATGTGTAGTGTCTGTGACAGTGAGCGATTCCCCGCTCCGCCCCAGGGCCGCTCACTAGAAACATTCCCAAGCTCACACTTGAAGTAAACTAAACATTTACAGCCCTCACACTTGAGACACTTACAGACAAGGCAGGGAAAATATACAACTAATCAAATGTGTGCCCTGGTGAAGCATGACTGAACACACACACACACAGGACATTGGTACCGACAGGTCACAGCTAAAAGTCTAACTAGTCTGTTGCATTAAATATCAATGAAATACACTGCTTTCTAAAAGATAAAAATTGAAAAGGTTCAAAGGGTATAGATACTTTTGCAAGGTCAGAATAATTACATTTCACATGCATGGAATTATATAATTATTTGACTTTTTGATGAATGTGTCAAAATGGCATCAAAATCAGTCTTTTGATGCTCACTGAAATGGATTTAAATTAAAAACCTAGTGAAGAAATAATAAACACTAAGGCAGTATAAGAAAATATCAGTGCGGCGAGCTCTCTTCAAGCTCACAAGGCTTACAGATAAGGTTACGTCTTTATAAAATTGATCCTGAGGGATTGTAAAAGAAAAAAAGGGAAAGAAAACATCTGCGCTCCCTCAGCTGAGAAGAGGCATTAAGCTGCCTAAACCTCAGCAGAGATATCTTTATAGCAGCTGCACTGAGCAATGAATTAAAGCTGCTGACTTAGCTCCTCATTGTTATTAACTTCCTATAGGAATGTCTGGCAGGCTGTGCACATAAAGCACCAATGTTTTACCACTCTCAAGAGTCACAGGTTCAACTAAGATATGACAGAAAGAAAACGTCTTTATGCCTGGGAAAAGTTTACCTAGTGCTCTTTCACAACAGCAAGCAAACCAAGATCCAAGGATGATATCTTTTCAGATACCTGCAATCATGACCTGCGTTAAATAAATACTTTTGTTCGTAGGGAAAAAAGGTAGTGTAATAGAAAAACGGGACAGTGGAGGATTAAGGTTTACTGAATCCAACATTAGCAGGCGTGATCGCCAGGGAGGGTCACTGCTGTTACCGCCTTCTCTCCAGGGGGAACGGACCTCTGTGTTGCTGTAATCCAAGACTGGGAATCCAACATTACACCCTTTGTCATAGCACTCAGCATGAATACCCAGCTGAGTGCCATGGCAACACAGTCCTGATCCACAATGGGAGGGGAGGAACGGCGGCTCCAGAGTCAAAACAGGATGAGACTTGTGTTAAAGCGAGGCAGCATAATTTCAGTGGAGCCCCACAAAAAGGCACTGATGGTCTGCACTCAATGGAAACAACATATTAGAAGGGCATGAATCATATTCAGCCCCTTTTACTCTTTTACATAAAAATACAATTCCGAATCAATCTTCATTGAGAGCTTTAATAATCAGTAGATAGGTGCCATCTTTGCGTAACTTAACAGAAAGCCAAAAAATTTCCCATCCGCAGTTTGATCAAAACCAGGCAGGGAACACAGCAAAGATGTGAAGAAAAGGACCTAGACAGAAGATACCAACACTTCGCTCATTGGCCATCATACAGAATGCATCACCCTGATGCCTTTGAGAATGAGGTTTTAGGTAAACTTCATTTTATTTTTTTAAAGTCTTAAGGAGACTTTTTAAAAGTTTTAAGGAGAGTACTCCTTAAGACTTTTAAAAATATGTTTATGCGCCTTATTTGAATTTAATGTTTTCTTGTTTTCCATATTTTGTAGAGCGGCTGACAGAAATGGGTCTCTGTCACCTCAGATTTATAACTTACTAAAACATAAAGTGATGGATCATTGAATAGTGGTGCCTAAACGCTTTGACCAAATTAACACAGAAGGATAAACATTCAGAAATGTTTCAATATACGTCTAGTTGAAGTAAAGAAAGAGGTAAGCACACACCTTTCTTTCTTTGAATCAAAATTAGATAACCTCGTCAATTTTACCATCAGCTCCCTCGTGCTCCCTCCAAATGTACCTCAATGCTAATTTGGTGTGAAACTGTTCTGATAAACAAACTTCAGCAATTCCAAAGATCACGCTATCTTGAATGCCTCACACAGACAACAACACATTTCTCCCCAAGTCAAACTATGGGGTTCATAAGCTGCTGTCTGGGGAATATGAAGAAGAATTTCGAACTGACTGTTCATGTTACAGAGATGATTGACAAAGAACTTCTCTCCTCTTCCCCACTGAAACGTCTTTGGCTGATGAAACTGATCAATGCCACATGTATCCACATGGCTGTGTTGGTTAGCAGGCCTCAGAGCCACATGAATCCTATTTCAAGTGTGATTACATTAAGTTCAGTCCCCTGAAGGAAAAAAAAAAGGAAGAGAAAACACAGCAAACAATATGCAGGGCATCATGCAGAGCCTCTATTAGCTGCGGAGCTCCAGATTATCCAAACTGAAGATAGAAAAAGTGAAAACTTTCCAGACATGATCTAAATGCGTCACATTTTAGGTAATTCCATACTAAATCACAATCTGCTGAAGCAAAGATGTTGAGTGTTTCATTTGCCCAGATGTGGGCAAATGAAACACGCTTCATTTGCCCACAAACATATATTTGGAAAAACACAACAGAAACACACAAAACAGGTAAAAGATGAAGCTTCAGACTAATATGTAATTTCTCTGCCATCTTGTTGCTGTTGACATTTTGAGAACAAATGCATGACTACATATTCTGTCTAAAGATCATTCCCAGGCTTTAACAAAGTCAGTAACAGTCTTGCTCGGATTTGTTGTGTCATACAGTCTAGCAAAAGCCCCATAAAATTTTATATGCTGCACATTAATTTGAAAGATATTGTTCTTATTAGTCATAGTGTTGGCATCTTGACACTAACTTTGTTTTCCACAAAAATATCTCAATAAATCTTGAATGAAGCTTATTGAGGAGAGTTTTTTTGGGTGACTTTTCATGACTTTTCATCAAGTGGTGTTTTTATAATTGTTTTGGGCTTTTAAACGAGATGCTTGAGTAACTCTGAGGTTTAGCTATCCAAATCCCCATGAAATACCCTGTACTTTAAGTTCCCTTATATGATCATCCCATAACTATGAATGTAAAATAAGAGTGAAAGAAGTATTTTTGTTGTCTAGATGGGATTTTATATTATAGTAACTAGTTTCTTAGGATAAGTAATGAAATACATTTTCTGGAATTCATATCTCTAATGCCATAACTACAATAGTGCATACCACTTTCCTAAAATAATGGAAAGTGCCCAAAGTGGGTTTTCTTTTTGTCTGAACATATTTTATTTTTTGCCTAAATAACGTTTAGCAAAAAAATGACTTATGCCATTATTTTAGGAAGGTGACAAAATGATAAACTCTTTCATGTGAAGCCTTAAAATGAGTTAAATGACTTGTAACAAAAGTTTTATTTATCTATGTGTACAAAAACATTCTGGACATAGTTAATGAGCTTTATAATTTAACCCGTCGCAAATTCAACTCGAACTGCAGCCAAGTAGCACATTCAACACATACCAATTATTATATTTTACTCCAGAGAGTAAACACGCTAACATGGGGCACAGGACTAAAGACTGTTGGTAGAACTGTTTTGGTTCTTGATGGTTGTCTTGTCATTTGCTGCCTGTCTTCCCCTTCTCTCTCAACCCTTTTTCTGTCAAATTACAATAAAAGTCCCTCAATAGCTCTCAGAAAAGAAGAACATGCAAACATTAGCTCAGCTGTTCCGCAAATTGAACCATATAAAATATTTATGCCAGGAACAACACTTGAGTTTATATTTTTAGAAAGAAACAATAAAGCTCTGGATGTTTTCAGTGATACGCATTTGGAACAATTTTACATCCATGTTAAAGCAGCAGTCTCTGCAAAAACCCAATTTGGGATAAAAGATAAACATTTACATGCTCCAGAAGTGGTTCACTTGGTAACCCTGGACTCTGTATCAGTCGCTGTCGAGTCTTAAATGATTATGATCACTACTGGGACATAAAAACTAATTCCTGACTAGGACATTGTTACTTTAATGCATTTCTTCTTGACACACCAGGACTAAATGTTTCATAAAAACAGTAATCAGTTTATATCAATGTGTATACTTCGGTTTTGTTTATGCACTGAGAATCTGGCTTGTGAGCAGAATCAGGTGATCCACAAATGTTTTGACCTGATCACTGAGCAGTCCGAAACTCAAAAATTTGAACTCAAGTTCTGTTTCATTTTGACACGAGTGCAGTGTTTTTCACCAGAGAGTTTTTCTACATTGCTACTTCCTTTCATTTGTTACTACAAATAAACGCAACATTTTTGGGTGTTCTCTCATCTAAACGCTGAATGGATCGCAGTGGTATTAGGAAATATTGAATTACGCTGCTTGCTCTCAGGGAAAGCACGAAGAGAAACTCTAAATTCCTTCCCTCTTTGCTGTTGCAGGTGAAACCTAGCTGAAATATCTGCTTTGTTTTTCTCTCTCCAAGGCCTCTGGGAAGGCTTATGCTCTTAAACACACACCCTCTTATCTTACCCCGCTATCGTCTAATCTTCTGGATTCCACTTAGCCAACGACATAATCTTCTCTCTCCCTTATCATGAACACAGCACGACGTTCAACACGATCAACGGCTAAGCCCTCCCCGACTCCCATTGACTGAGACCTTGTGAGCGCCATGCTTGAGTGTATCTGCAGATTGTACATGCAAGATTTTAGTAAAGTCTCCATCGGGACGTTCATATGGTCAGATTTAGTGTAATGGGAGTAGATGCTAGCTGTGATTTATGTCCCTAAAACCTCACACAACCACTGGCCACTTTGTTTTCAGTGATTTTGCCTCCATTACCCCCACCTCCCATTTGATATGTGTTTGTGTGGAGGAGGTACCATGAGTTTTTTTTTTTAAGCTCTTTACAAGCTTGTGTCTTTCACACAGATGTGGGCGTTGCAGTTAAATGACCCAATAAACTTGGTGAAAAGATCCCTTCAGAAAGCAACAAGAGGCCAAATGTCTCAAGAAGCAGACCAACACAAATTCTTTCCTGCCCTTCCTTCCTGAATGCACCAGTAGCACAAATATCGACTATGGCACGCACTAAATAATTAACAAAATAACTCTACTGCTTGTGACTCATCGATAAGCAGTAAAAGGAAGAGTATCTGATCACTTTACAGCTGTATTGATTGATTTCCAGCAATAAAATGAGTATTTCAGACCAAATCTTAGTCAATAGGTAAATATTTAATCATCTCTATTGATTTAATCATCTCTATTGATGGTTCAGCATCTCAGAGGAGAGTTAATATGTTTAAACATTAAGAGAGGTGCTAGGAAAAGGGGGAAGAGTCCTGATTAATCTTTGCTTAAACCCATTTATTGTCATTTATGCTAAAGGAATGAACGTTAACAACAGCAGAATAAAAAAACACACAAAAAAAACCTCAATAATAGCAAAATAAAAGTTCATTGGCTAAATGGTGTAGTTAGCAAAAAGAAACACAGGTCAGGTTTGTATTTGTTCATGTTACCATGGAAACCTTTAGTATGGCAGTGACCTGCCAAACGCAGCACAAAGAGAAAGAGGGAAAAGGAACAGCAGCAGAGGGGCTGAATGGGTGTCTGAAATCCTTATTTAACAAAATGCTGCATTTGAATTTTCATCTGTGCTGGCAAGAAGACACAGAAACCTCTAAAACCGATCCATTCAAACATCTCAGCTCACATAGTTTGTCACCACAGAGTAACTAGAACAACCCCTGGAGCTGAAACCTCATTAAATATTGTTTTCAACACATGATTCACACAAAGTAACTGAAAGTCAAATTATGCTGTTTTTGAGTTAGTATTCAAACACCTTTTAGATTAATCAGCTCTATAGCAGAGATTGGTAACAACTGCATGTTGTTACAAAGAACTTTAAGTCTTGATTTACTTGTTTGCAACTTAATATCAAAACATCCCAATGCCAGGAGACACATTAAAAGCACAGCATTACCCCATCGTTTTTACTTCAGTCCTCTTCGGACTTCATAGACCCCACCCCATATCTGGTTCTCTTCGGCTTTTATGGAGCCAGAAATTAATCCGGAGTCTGTATAGGCCCACAGTGGTATTCATAGCAATCTGTTTCCCATTCACCCACACCCAGATATAATAGGTTTAAGGCCAGACCTTTTAGTTTTCTAGTAAAATCTGATATGAAAACCACAGACATAAGTTGGAGAATGCATTTAGAGTGAAGCAAACCACCTTTAACGGAGATATAAAACCTCTATTGCAGCAATGAATATTGTTATAGCCAAGATGCTCTAATCATCTTGGGTTAGGGTTATAGCCAATACAGGGATCAATCCCTGTATTGATCCCTGCTCAATACAGGAATCTGTATTGAGCAGTTTCCCATTGGAACTCTGACTAGTGCTCAGCAGGTCAAATACTAATAAAATCTATTTTTTTCCTGTTAAAGAAAAACATCAAAGCTAAGAATGGTCTTTATTTCATCTAAAATTACACCAGTCTTATGTATACTTTGTTTTGAGTTTAACTAAACATCAGATAAACTTTAGCTACATGTGATTTGGTGCATAATTGAGGATAATAAAATATAAAATTGAGAATACTAATGATACTTCAGTCTTTGTTTTTAAGACTAAAATGTAACTCCAGCCAAATTCTGAAGCTATGGTTCTCTACATCTTGTTCATTGACTTTGAGTCAAAAACAGCCTTTATTTCTAATAGTGTCCGTGTTGTCATCCAGAGTTCATGTGATTCATTCAAGAATGCTGTGCTATTTTACTGATTTGCATTGCTGTTGGTCTTTTCCATAGATGAAATGTATCATCCCAAAGGCTCTGCATTCCCAGAAAATCCTGGAAAATAAAGACAGGAAATGGAGAAGAGGAGAGCAGAGAACGAAAATGTAATAAAAGTGCAGCCTGAAGCTAAACCTGGGATTCCCTGTTTGCAGGTTGTCGGTGTTTCTCCAATGACACCTCACCACTAAAACAAAGACACGCACAATAAAAGTTGGTTTCAGCAACTATTAATCAGGACTGATAACATTCATTGGTTGCAGATGAAACCTATTTCCTGCTGTTTAACTGGGCTCACGCTGCAGCTGATCCCGGTGTTTATTATCTTAGTTCTCAGAGCATTACCTGCCATGTGATGCATTGCTTTTTAATGTCCAACAACTGGTCCGCACGTATAATTTGGCAAGGTTCTTCCAAGCCTTTTTCATTTTCTGTTTAACCACAAAAACACAGCATTCTGCTAATCGCAGAAACAAGTAATACATGCTCCAATGCAACATAGTTTGACAGCAGCAACATGAGAGTTTAAAGATAAGTCTCCTTATGAGAAACCTAAGAACCCGCAGACAGGATTAGAGGTAAACCAACATATCGACCAGCCAGTAAATTAGGCCGGCTGATATTCTGGCCCAGAAGCAGAACACCGGTCTGTGTGAGCTGCTGGAAAAAAGATGCAGAATTTAATTTGTTTCAGGAGTTGGAACCAGGATGGCAACACGCACGGGTTATGTAAGTCGACACACTGCGAGACTCACTGATTGTTGTGGAGGGCTAGGTAAAAGGTCACAGTGCTATTTGTTTAAGAGTTTATACCAACAAGCTTAGAAAGTACAAATTAGAACTTTAATGTAAATCAGAAGCTCCTTTTATCCTTTATGATAAAACCTCCAAAGTTGTACTTTTTTGATTGTTATTTTTGAGTCACACATATTGTCAGACCTTTGTGATCAATTCAAAAACATAAAATCAGACAATTACTAAACAATAAGTCTCAGATCCCCATTTTCTAAATGGGGATCAGTCCAACAAGAGAGGACTGATCCCCATTTAAAAAAATAATTTCTTGACTCAACAGATTTGATACAACAGTCAATAGAATGCTTAGGTTTTTCCACTGTGGCCATTAAGGTGGTAACCATGGTGTTGTCCATGGGAGGTTTCAATTGGAGACGCAGGAGCGCCCAATAAGCAAACACCTGGGTACTGTATCGATCCACGTTTCTCCATTTGCGCTCTGAAAAAAGCCCTCTGAAGCCAAATGACCTCAGGGTGCCTTGTTACCAGCAAGGTTGCACCCTTTGACCCCTGCTACTAAGTTAGGACAGGGTGGGCCATTTAGAGCCAGCAGAGCTCGGCAAGGGGTGTCATAGTTAATAAGCTGACATCTGGAAGAGTTATGACCATTAGTGGAGCGCTCTGAGACTTTGACCAAACACCCTCATGAAAGGCAACTCCCTCTGTGTTAAAACTACGCTTTCAAGTAAAAAGAACAGAGCAACAGCGAGGCCTGCTGCAGTATGAGCGAAGTAAATGATCTAAAGCATAATTGAAGCATTTCAGGAATGTTTCACTGCTTCATGGCATGGCAAGGTAAATGAAACATACTGTTTGAAAAGGAAACCAGGCTTAAAAAGGAGAGCAGAGCCATGCTCTAGTCCGTAAAAGTCACAGCTGAGGAGGTTCGTGCGGCATGCCAAGCAGTGTTTTCAATGGGAAAAGTGAGAATTGATTTGTGGCAAGAAAACAGGTCAATTAAAGAGAATGATTATAAGAAGGATACAGGAAACTTCCTACCCCGGTTCACGATATGGATACATGCTCCTCGTGTCACTAAGACAATGGTAAGACTGTAAATAATTAAACCAGTGAATGCCATTATGGAGCCTTAGGCTTCAAACGGAGAGTCGGCAGATTGTTTCCAGTGTGAATGCACAAACTATTTTCAATTCAAAAGATTTAGGTAAAGTATTCATGAAGTGTTTTACACAGTGGAAAAAAAGCAGTGAGCTGGTAAAGACATTCTGCCTTAAAACTGCACCAACAACGGTCATTATTGAACTATAGAATGCTTTTTTTAAAACCATATTCTTTCATTATCTCCAAATGGCTGCACAGTGGCACAGCTGTATGCACTGTTGCCTTGCAGCAACAGGATCATTTTTCAAATCCCTTTCTGCATGTTCTCCATGTATATGCTTGGGTTCTCTCCAGGTACTCTCGTTTCCTCTCACACTCCAAAAAACACACTTATTCAGTTTCTCTAACTTATCCTGAGGTCTGAGGGCATCCATACATGATCCTGTGTGTCCTTGGTTTGCCCTGTATCCATGCCAAGCTGGAATATGATAGTTTGTCTCAATTGGAGATAAACTGAGTTGCTGGGGGTGAGGACAGTGGAATAAACATGGAATAAAATAGAACAATAGCAGTCACATTGACAATGTGCTTTGGTGGCACAATAAATACACAAAAAGCAAACTGCATGGTACTGATTTTAAAACAAAACACTTTTTCACATTGTCACTGTATTTGTCAAAATGTTTTAAGCAAAATTTTATCCTGTAATATAAGTCCCTTTATTTTAAACCGATATGCAACAATTATTCCTACTGTAAGTAACACAACACACTAATTTTTCAAGTTACAGTTATATAAAAGTTATATGCATTATTTATTGCTATGATTTAATCTGATACAAAGCAGAAAATATCTAACGTCTACACTCTCTACTACTTGATGGGGTTGCAGACGTCCCACGACGAATCAGAATAAAAACCCAGTAACTGTTGGAATTTTTCCACTTTCCATGCAGAATAAAGTACATCATTGTATCTTTTTATTAATTACAGAGTAACAGAAGTGTAATAAGTTAGTATTTCCTACATGATTAGAGGCGTGTTTCTGCTCAAATAGCCAGCCTGCAGTCGGAGCTTACCTACTGTGGCTTTAAAACTTCATAAAAGTGACATTCCTTTAATTTCAAATTATCAATGAGTTTTTTGGCAAAAGACTTGTTTACCAATAAGACAATGCAGAACTCCAGACTCTCCTGGGTAGATGGAGGGGGATTACCAGTCACTTTAAGGCTGGCTGGGACATATAATCTGTGTAGAGTCCTGTGTTTTGCCCCCTGGGTTCTCCAACCAGAAGGCCATGCCAAGTAAACCTCTCAAGAGACGCTTCGTAATCAAGTGTCTGAACCATCTCAGCAGGACCTGAATGTGGAACATCTCAGAGTTAAATCCAAGAACCCTGCAGAGATGCCAATTTGAAACATTTGCATTTGTGATCTTTGTTCATCTGGGAGAAGGAAGAGAATCACCAAGAAAGATGAGTGAAGGGAGGGTTAGTGCTTCCTCCTGACCCTGAAACACTTGCGCTCACAGAACTTAGGCCTAAAACACTTGCGCTCACAGAACTTAGGCCTAAGGTATCATTCTTGAATTCTTTAAATAAATCCTGCTAAGTTTGAAATCCAGCACCCAAGTTTTCACAGATGGCAGATCCTTTAATTCTTTGTAATATAGTGAACAATCATATTTCCTTTGTTTGTTTAGGTCGATAAAATCCTCTGCTTTAGTCTGTTTATGCTGTAAAAAATAAAAAATAAATAAAAAAAGCATAACATTTTCTGGATTTAATAAAGATCAAACAATTTTGCTAACACAAGTTAATCAGAAACATTTATTGAAACAAGTCCCACAAAAACGTTCTTCCATTTTTCCTCTCACTCTTTGTGCTTCCTTCATGCATCCCAGGTGTTTACAATAATAAATATGTCATCTAACCAGGATCACTGTAAAGCTGCAGCTTATTATCCACGGTACAGTTAGAGCTGTCTGAACTGTCACGCTGGTCATTACTGACATCATTTTGTAGGATGGATGAAGAGACGGGCCAGCAAAGAAGACTGAGAAACACCCAACAGTCCTGATCTGAAGCAGAGAGGTCATTCCCAGTAACACTGGGGCCCATTCCTACAATGATAACAAGCCAGCCTGTTCTTCTCCTGTCTGCTTACCTCACCACCAGCACCACCAGCACCACCAGCACCCCTCTCCACCCTGCCTTCATTTCTCCCAATCATGGTTGACGGAGCAACAATCTGTGCAGACTCAGGCTGGTGACCCTGATTATCAGACCAGCAAGAAATTATCCAAGAATCAAGCGGTTATGTTGTTGTTGGTTTTTCTATTTTCTTTGATTGGGGGTCTTGTTGGTTATGTCAACCAGCCTCAGCCACATCTGGCTTGCTTCAGCTTCACGTTCCCTGAAAAAGCCACTTAACTCGGCGGGGCAGTAAAAGCACGTCCCAACCTTGCTCCGTCCTGGGAAAGGAAATAGGGCTGTTTGAAAATTCACTGTAGCCTATAACTCATAACATTTCTGTTTGTGAGGCTGACATTTTTATATCAGGACAATGTCAAGGCCTTTAAATTCCCTACCTGATATCAATCTAGGAGTCAAACTTCCACAGTCCCCGACCGGCTGTGAAACGGAGAGGGTATTAATCCTGGTAGCAGGATAAGCAGCTGCAGTCAGCAGCCAGTTGTGTGATGATTCACTGCTGACCAGCTCCCGAAGAGAAGGTCATAAACCAGGCTCTGACAGCCGGCCAGAGCTGGTTTCCATACAAACTGCTACAGATAATTTGTTATAATGGAGTTATAGACTGGAATGTACTGAGGAATCACCTGGTGAGCTGAATCAGAGGAATTATTGACATGGATGTAAAAAAGAAGCACAGAGATGTAAGAAGCCATTTAAAAGAAATCGTCTTTTCTATGACACGTCAACATGTATCTGCAGTTCATACAAACTGAGAGAGAGGAGCAAAGATTTCGACAGATAACAGCAAGGGTACAACACAAGTGCTGTATATCATATGGAATGACAAACATCCACAAGTGCTGTACCCTATAATTTTAATTTGTAAATGGGACATTCACAAAATTTGGAAGTTATTCCTTTTGGAAATCTTTGAGTCAAGATAATACCTTCTCTGGTGAATACAAATGGTAATACAAGCTGTGATAATTGCTAATTACTAATGTCAGCTTGAAATCATTTAGCTTTCATTTTTAAAATGTTGCTACTTCTCACACACAGTTTGTTGGAAGTTTAAAAAATTGACTTTGAGTGCTGCTCTTATTTGCTATGATATTACGCGTCTTAAACAAAACGCAGATTGAAAATCGGTCACAAAATTCAGATCAGTATCTCAAACTACAAATGAAAGGTTTGCACAAATTTGTTTTTGTGAACCTAGAATGCAAATCACTTGATAATTTGATGGCTGTCTTGCATCCAATACATCTCTGTGTCCATGATAGCTGGCTCAGCTTCACCTTTGGCCTCTACGCTGTTGTTTGTGAGCTAAATCAAAGGTTAGGGTTACCAAACTGTCTCACACCAGGATGGCGTGTCAGCCGCTGCCACACCCCCTCCTCTCCCGCTTCACGCCCTCCCATGCTCTCCCTCTGTGTGGTCTTAGCATTCCTCCATTGACTTGTCTGTGCACCACTCAGTCTCGGCAGAGCTGCCGGGCTGACACAAAGTCAGCAAGTAGATTACAAACATCAAATCCTTTTATAACGCAAGTGTTGCTGGGACTGTGAACATCCAAGATCTAGCAGTTCTTCTGAGTCTTAGGTCCACTTTTTGAGTGGGAACTCAAACTCCTGTTTTAAAGCGAGAAAATATACCATGTGTATCTCTTTGGAATAATTAGGTCTAAGACCCACAGAAGGTCGTGATTTTCTCCAGCAGTGTGTGCTCTCCACATTACCAACCCATGAGCTCAGGCTATAGGAGGCTGAATAAAGGGTTCCATGCCTACTCAATTGTTTCATCTCAGCTGTATTCTGCCTTAAAATACAACCAGAAAATGGAGGCAATTGCGAATGATTACATTAAGCTTTGGTAACAATAAATCAAGAATACGCTGGTCTGTGAAGATTCTTCAGGCTTCTTCTTTGCGCGCCCACAGTGTTTCTAAGATTGTCTGTTAAATGTAATAATTTAATGCAGGTTTGACTACTGCTGCTTTAAATTAAAAGCGCAACACAGGATGGATCCTTGACTAAACAAAAGAAGCAACAAGAAAACCAGTTGTGGGTATAATTGCTTGTCCCTGAATGACAAAACACTGACCTGGGTGGGAAGCCATATCATTCATATTGCAGGCTAATGCTTCAGGCATTTCTGGTGCGAAATATGAAAGCTTAAAAATGTGCAAAACTAAAAGTTGTTTCACAAAATAACATTTTTGACAAAAATTTGTTACATAGGTTTCATTTACTTAGGTTTAAAAATGTACACTTGTGTGATTAATGAGGACTGATCTAAAGTCCTTCTAATCAATAATGATGGAAGTTTTCTCTGGGTGTACACAACATAGAAGATTACAGTACCGCCCATCCCCCACTTGTTTCTGCACACTAAAACAAGTCTACTATGCTTTTGCTCACATAAAAGGGTCACAAAAACCAATCTTGCTTGGGAAACTAAAGGAGCGATCCCCTTAACTCCTAATAAGACGGTCTGAAACTGAAGCTGAGCTTATGACAAGCATATCTCTCCTTTAACCCTAATTCAGACCTCCCAGTCTGCTCCAAAGAACCGATGTGACATATTTGTCACTGGTAACCGCCCACTAGGATCTACTGAGCTTCTCCAAGAACGTCCACATGCAGGCCAGGTTTTTGTGTCCAGAGGGCCTGTCCACGTTGGCAGGAACAATCATAACCTCAGTATGAAGATGGCACCAAACACACAACAGACAACGATCAAAAGGCCGAAGAAAAACTTCAACAAAAGTTGTTTTAAGTTGTTAAAGTGTAGGGAAGAGCTACAGTGTATCATATCTCTTCTTATATCTTTTGTTTTTCATTTATAAATCAATTTATCTTGGTTATATTTTCTGTTTAAAAAACAAACATTGTTTACACTGTGATACCATTAAACCAAGATATAATTACACAAAAGTTATCAGACTGTCTCACCAGCCCTTGAATGCATACCATCATGTAGACAGGCTTTATTATCTCCACATTTTATTAACTAAAAGCCTGGAAGCTTAATTGAACTTTATGGCTGGTCCAATAAAACTCCAGAGGAAATAACTGTGCTCCGTCTGACACTTATGTGTTAGTCTATGTTTATAGTTTTACACACTTTTTCCCCCATTGTTATAAGCTAATTCTAATGGGAGTTAGACACAATACGTTGAAGACCCCTTATTTTCAATCATTATCATATTTCTTTTGATTGCAGCAACTGTGTGGACTAAAAATGCAAGGCGTATTGATATGGTCAAGAATTAAAATGATATCACTAGTACGTACCAACAGCTTTAATAATGAATCCCTTTGGTGATCTCAGAGCCCTGCGCATCCATGCTTCCCTCAGCACCTCCAAGTTGTTTGCGTTCCCTTGAATGAAAAGCACCAAGTTTTCCATCCATCCCTGAAAGTGCACCTCCGCCATGGCCTTAACGAGTCTCTTATTCCAGAAACTGCGCGAGTTTTGGGCTTTGAAATCAGCAAAGATCTCCTGGCCACTCGGAGCGTTGGGTTTCCCTTCGACGGCGCGTAAACTCTCCTCGTCCGGGCCGAAGACCACGGCGAGCGAAGCTCCGGAGAGCTGGACGAGCCGCTGCTGGTGGGACATGTCTGAATAACCTTTACCTAGCTCAGTACGGGAGCGGCCATGGTCTAAATCGAAACGCTCTCGTTAAAAGACGAGTTTCCAATAGAAAACGCGCAGTGGACAGTGGATTTTGCCATGCATTCCTCGCTGGGGGCTGTGAACCCTGCAGCCTGCGCGGCAGACGGGGAGCGGAGTGGTTTGTGTTGGCTTCCAGGGGAACGAGTGACGGAGGCAGGGAGGAGGAGGAGGAGGAAACCTCATCAGCCCGCTAATGCCGCTGCTGGGACACACACACACAACGCACGCCTACACACACACACACACGCACACACACAGGTGGACCTCCCACTGACTCCTCACAGGTGTGTGTCTGCTGTCAGGTGGAGTTCCGCTTCAGCTAGTTTAAAAGAGTCACGGTGAAATAAAATGCTTTTTAAAAAAAAGAAACAGACTTTGTTTTAACAGATTGTCAAGTCTCAGAGCTGAGCTACATCTGCTAGGCAGCATGTCAGCAATACTCACAATTATGCATTCCAATAATTCTTTTAAACAAATCCAGATAAGCTGTGATTAAAGTTCAAATGATTAGTAAAGGAGCCCAGAATCTTTTTACAAGTCTAAGAAAACTGAGACTGACACAGACCGTGTGAGTGTGGTCTTCAAATCCCAAAACGCAAAGCTAATTTGAGTCATCTAAATTCATGAATTTATTAGATTTATGTGTCTCCCTCCTCATTTCTTATTTTGTCATTGTCACACATAAATAATTCAACACTGGTTAATTTAAGACATGGCGGCCTCAGGAGGAGAAATGTATTCCCAAGGATAGATGTGACAGAAACTTGACTTAGTGCATTTCACAACAATGACTTCCCTGGACAAAATGCTGCTTCAGCCACAGGGAGCACATTTGGTGCTAAAATGAGAACCATACACTCCTGTGCTCCTAACCCCATTAGGCCCAGCTTTTTTTTTTTTTTCTGATGTTGAAACAGGGACAGACCCTGAAGTGCACACAGACACACAGTTCATATATCTCAGAGGGGCCCGGGGCTTTGGTTTCAGCAGCACGCCGGCCCCTGAAATGTCTGCATGGGGCCAGTATGAGCCTCAGTGGGGCATTAGAGCTTTTGGAGGAACAGGATATTACGCTTCCTCTGTACACATCACCTCAGCCTGGACAGGATGAATTGTGTACAGTCTGTGAAGGAGTGAAGTTTAGGGAATCTGGAGAATGCTTGTCTTGACGTTCTTCTTGAGTCTCTTAATGAGAAATTTGTTATAAAAGTTTAACCGAAGTGGTCAAAATTGACCCTTTCTGATTAAGATGCTCTCACATATTTCCCTACCTTATTATCTTAAAGCAGCTTTCTATTTGAACACAGTCCAAGTAAAGACAAACTTATGGGTTTTGTGGATTACTTTTTGGGGGAAAACTGGTCCAACAGTTCTATGTAGAACATAGAAGGTTCTGGATTCAGAACCAAGCTTTGGTCTTTCCTGTCTAGAGTTTGCATGTTCTTCTCAAATATGTGTGGATTTTGTCCAGCTTCCTTCAACCACTGAAAAACGTACATGCTAGATTAATTGGAACATTTGAACCAACCCTTAGGCGTAAGTTTGAGTTTGTCCTGTGATGACTAATTTGTCCATTAGCCTGTAAATGTTAAGTAGGTCTACTAAAATGGATGGATGAAGCACTTTGCAAAAGTTTTAAACCACTTATATATTTATGTTTTCATTCCAAAGACCCAGATTTACAAGTTTGCCAACTTAGTTTTGAGCAACAAATCTCCTTCCTTTCCAATTTACTATTTCTTACAGTACTTTTTCAAACTAGAGCATTACTAAAGAACTTCTGGATGTTAGCTGGCGTCTCTTCGTTGCCTTTTTCTTTCAGGTGATTTAAAGTCTAACTTTTCCTCTTCATTTTGATCAAAACGTTGACTGATTTACTAAGATACGAGTAGTGATCAATGAAAGTGCCTTTACAACAGTTTATCATTTAGTGCATTGGAGGAGGTTTTAAGCTGGAAAGCTGATCACTCACTGATATCAGTAAAATATTCAAATGAAGTACAACATTCAGACATCTACTATTTAATTCTGGTGCAAAATAAACAACTAATATAAAGGGCCAATCACATTTACTAGCAGGCTTTTCTGGAAAAAAGCCTTCTTTAATGCAGTAGCATGAACTTTCTCTTAAAATTGTGGAATAAACCAGAATTTTAATTTGAGTATGTTTATTCACTGGGGGACAAATCCCAGGTTTAGAAGTTGTTTTGAACAATTTGCTAGTAAAGTAGTTATTAGCGCCCTTAGCAATTCTAATAAATCTGAAGCCTTTTCAACTAAGCTGTGTTCTGTCAATAAATTTCTAATTGCTTAACTATGCTTCTCTGTTTCCATGTGGTGTAAATATGAAGCCCACAAGTCACTGAGCAAAATGGTAAAGAAGAGAAGGCTGATGCCAAAAACAAAAAGAAGTCTTTTATTCGGTCTATTTTGTCCCACAGAGATCTCTTTTTGCAAGAGAGATCTGGCCAAGACAGCAGTAAATTATCCAAAAAATATATATATCAGGAGATATTTGCATATAGTTAACGCCAGAGTTTTCTTCCGTTTGGGTCTTTAAATTAATTTTAGCAAACTACATCTTTCTGCTGCAGTCCAGGCTGAACATTGTTCCAGAAAACCCAGAAGTTTTCTACCCCTGTTCAGTTCTGATTCTTCTTCCACCGTTTATGTTTATTGAGTGTTGGTTTTCTTCCTTCCATATCAAAACACAGAAATTGCAGTCGCCGTTCAACAGATATTCTGAACATTTTTTTTCACTTACTCACTAAGTTTTTCTAAGTAAGTTTTTTCACTTACTAAATATTTCAGTTAAAGGTGCTGGCAGTAAGTAACGTTTATTTTCAGTAAAAGATCCTCTTTATATGGTAGACAATTGTTGCTGTCTGACAGTGCTTTTGCTAGAAATAAGGTGAATTCTCAAACCAGAAAGCATACTTAGGGAATAGTCACACCAAAGAATGAGAAAACTGTTTGCATTATGTGGAAGTCTGGAGAAATGCTGTCATTGTTCGATGCTGCGAGCTTCCTCCTGATAAAAATGCTGGCAGGCACTTTGTTTAACTTGAGGAAAGACAATAGGGTCTTAACCGCATTCAAAATGTGAAATCTTTTTTTCTTTCTTCAAATGTTTAGTCTGCCTGCAGGACTGATTATCATGAAGCAAAGTTCAACGAGATACAATAATGATGTGAAATTCTGCACCGTAAACCCCTGATTTTTAATTAACATGCATATATCTTCCTCTGGCTGCGCACTGGACCGCTTTCAAAGTGGTATCAGATGTCCCTGAAGTTCCAACGGCCTCGACGTGATCACCGTGTATATTTTCCATATGATAATTTCAGTGAGCCACAGCCCTTAGCTTTAAGTTCCCGTCTGCACGTTACAAACTGAAACATCTGGTCCTGCTATAGGAGGCTGACTCGCAGGACCAGAACGACCCCACAAGGCTCTCCCCCGGACCCAGAGCCAAGATTAAATATGACCCGGATCATTCCAAAGACTAAATGCAATCCTTGCATGTCCGCCTATATGCATGAGTAACGACTTCTGCATCTATGCAAACGCTCTCCTTTACAGGTTTGCATGCATGTTGGAAGGAGTGTCACATTCTTGCTTGGGTTACACCTACAGTCTTAGCAGAGAAAGAAAAAAAAATGGTCACGTCTGCATCACATGGTGGATGTCAAAGGTCACTAGCAAGTCTGTTCTGGGGGATTTCCTCAGTATCCTCACCCTCCTGATTAAACAAACAGGATACAATGTGTTCAACCGATTTAAAGTTGTTGGAACTTTAATGGCTCACACTGCTTTAAGTCACAGCACCTTGCAAAGGTGACTTTCACTTGTCCGTGTTAGACACTTCAGTGGATCTTAATTGTACTGGGACTCAAATAGCTTTGGAAACCCAGAGGCTGAAATTTTTTACCTCACCTTTTTCTTGCAAAATAGCTGAATTTCTCCAGGTTGGATGTGAAGCATCAGTGAAGATTAATAAATCATTGACTGCGCCATTCGAACACATGAGTATAATATGGAATGGTAACGTGTATTTGGCTCCATCTTTCCACTGTTATCAGCTTCCCTCTCCTGCTAAGGAAAAGCCTCCCCACAGCACAATGCTGCCATCTCCTTGTTTTACCATAAAGATCGTTTATTTAGTGTTTCTCGTCATGCAGTCTATTACATTTTCCGACCGCTGCTCCTTCTTCTTCCACATGTTTTCTGCCTCCTTCACAAGATTTTTGGCAACGCTTTTTAGATTTTTTGTTTTGTTTTGGGTTGTCAAAACTCAATGTATAAATCAAAATACTTTCCACTGTGCAGAAGTATTACCCATAGAAACTGTCAGGGAAAACACAGGCATTAAAGTTTGTGTTCCTAATTTCCTAATTGAGTCTCCTCTTTGGTTCTTATAATTTTTTTCTTGTTATGACCTTTTTTTCCCCTTCAAGAATGTCTTTCAATCTTCATGCCTGAATGAACATGTTTCTGCATCAGTCAAGGTGCTCTGTTATTACAATTTCATTATTTCAGCGCTCTGCCGTCGCTGCGGTGATCAAAGCAGGTCTTCTTCAGAGTCCCCATTTCGTCTCACGGAGACGTTTAAACAAGCTGCATGTGCATGCCTGAATGCTTCAGAGCACAAATCAACGCACATCTTAAGTGAAAACCTACAGGAGCGTCTCTCTTCATAGGATCAGCAGGCAGCCAGACAAACATAATGATAGTGGTTTTGTCATAAAACATGATTGCCTTGAGACGGGACTGTAATTGAAGTGTGTTGTTTTAGTAAGCCTTACACACAGAAGAGGGCAGGAAAGGTTTTTTTTTTTTTAGAGAGAAGAGGGGTTCTGTTTAGAGAAGAAAACCGAATTATACAGACTACTCATATAGTGATGCGCTTTAGAAGGTGGTGACTGATGGATACTCATGTTGTCTCCATCTGTACTTTGACGTTGTGTGAAAGCAAAGGGCTGATGTCATTTTGTCTTTCTAATACAGGATGGGTGCAGTTTTTGAACTGAAGGTACATCCAACCATGTACACACACTCACAGGTGCCTCGGACTGTGTTCACACAGTGAGCAGACATGATAGTTTACATATAGTGAGGGGACATTAGGATTCAAGATTTTTGGAGACTAACGTCACCGCCTTGATTTATGACTCAAATGAAAGGACTGTAAACAGTAAGACGAGCTTCTCTTTGAATTTATGGTTTCAAGACTTGCAGCGACTCAAAGTGAAGGCGGGATAAAGTTTCAGATGTTTTTTTTTATGGCTGAAAGTAATCATTACCGGGTTAATCATGTCAACAAAGCGATTAAACGCACAACAGACGGACATATTACAGGAATAGCAAGACTATACATGCATTAAGAGCCTTCTAAAATAAGAAATCACTATTATTGCTGTCATCATTTTTATCCATCCATCCTTGGTATCCACCCTTATTATTGACATGACAAAGGAAAGTCCATTAAATTTCATTATTATCGTTTTCCTCACCATCTAGAATAATTTCTAGTTGGTGAGGAAAAAGTAAATGAAAAACAAATGCAACTCATTTTAATGCTCCAGTCACCAGGCACGGATGCAAAATATAGACACAATTTTTTTATTTTAACTCTTTGTTTGTACAGTTTACACTGGTTCTATTTTAATTTGATTTTAGTAACAATATAAGAATGTAACAAGTGTTTGATGCTAAGCAAAAATCCACCAGCAACATGATAAAACAAAATTCAAAGGACACGGGCTCAGAGTAAAAGCTGGGAAGTCACCGCTCTGTGATTCAGCAGATCCAGTGTAATGCATTTTAAATGATAGCTGATAATTTGGAACCTCATCTGACATTTATTACATAAATGGAAACATTAAAGTCTTTGTCTAAAAGTGAGAAGGCTGAACACTATTAGAATGGGCTCGTGGTGCTCTGTTCCTCAGGCGGTCGTTCATAAAACAGAAGACTTTCTGTGGTGGAAATTAGTGCAGGGGGGGAACAAACCTATTTGTACTTTTAAGACACATTAGACTCTCTGCATCTTGACAATCTCTTGCTGCTTACTTCATTTCTTCAAAGAACCCTCACCATTGGAAATCTTTTTCCTCCACCTTTTATGTTTCGCTTATTGGCCTAGAATTTCCAACCTAAATTGGAATCAGACACGTCAGCAGACTGATGACTCCGCCATCATCAAGGCTTCACTTCGCTCTGCGATGTGTCACCTGTCACCAAATTAACTTCCTGGCAGATCCAAACCAAACCGAAGCTTTGTAAGTCTTCCTGGCAATGCGACATCAAAGAAATTCTCAGCATATGAGCTTCGCTAAAAGAGTCCAAAATACATACAGTTCTTCAGCCAGGGGAGGATGTATGAAGCATCACATACCCAGACTAAAACAGTCGAGCTGTCAGGAAGAGCGGACTTCCACTGCGGCCCCTCCTTTTAGGTGATGTTGGACATCCAGGAAATGTTTTAGGGGGTTTCCTGGCATGCACAGGAAGACATGCAGGACGAAAAGCTGGAGGATGCCTGTGTTGGCCTGGATGGGAACGTTAGGAAGTGTTTGATTTATTTCTACTATTCCAATAATAAAATCCCCTCACATCAGGACAATGACTTTAACAACATGTAATGTTTTCAAAGTAAATACAACACTAAATCTGGTCACTTTGTTGTGGTTTGATTCAGTCAACTTCAGTTCTTTCCATTGTAATGTTTGAACTTTTTACGAGCATATTTTTCATTTTTATCCAGTCTCCCTTTGCCGTTCATGCTCCTCCACAGATGTTCTTCATGTTACAGATGTAACATGAAGAATATGTTCAGATATAATATCTGAACATGTTCCGTGCATGCCCGAGTGTGTACAGAACACACTCAGGCATGTGCCTGAGCGTGCTCACCTGTTTGTCGTGCCACTCACCTCAGGATTTCAACCTCTAGTTTGAGTTCTTTAATTCTCCAACTCGTCCTCCCAGTGTTCTGCATTTCCTGTCAGCCTGTTTGTTTCAGTTCTTTCATTAAACTCCATCATTTTTGGCTCTTTCACAACCACAAAACACGACATTTAAGTCCAATATCAGAAGATAGTTTGGTTTATTTTTAGTGAGACTATGAGATACAAAGTCAGCAGAGAAAGCAAGAAAATCTGTTCTACTGGTTCTTAAACGACTGTTGGGGACAGTTGGAAAAGAAAATCCTGAGTATGAATAAATAAGTAAATAAAACATTCTGATATTCAAGTTTGTTAAAGCCAAATCTTTTGCACATGACCCTGTGTGTCACGCTGATATTAATCCAGCTGGTATCTGACCAACAGTAGATGTCGGCGTTTGCATGCAGACATCTGTCAGTGAGTCTGAAGCCAGATACCGACTCATCTTCGGACTCAGCAGAGAAAACAGAAAAACCCGGCAGTTTATTCAGCCAAAAAAGACATCGTGAGCTAAAACCACATCACTGGATGGATTTGTTTGGTTTGAGTTCTCAGTCGTACGTCTCTGAACACCTGCAGCTTTCACTGCTAATGTTCCTTGGCTTTACCGCACACACTTTGTTGTCCTAAACTTGCCGCTACTCTTGTTAGTTTTCACTTGGTTGCACTCTTCTGAGCCGTTTTACAATGGAAATGTTTGTTTTTGCAGGCTGCAAGCGGGTATCAACAATCCTTCCAGTGTGCAATTATGCTACAGAGTGACATACTTCCCTTGAGGGCAGCATACAGTGGTGTTTAAGGAGTGTCTACTTTTCCACCGACTGTAAATGTAGATGTGAAGCTCAGGTGAATGCTTGGCTTTGTGTAACTTTGTTAGGTGGTGAAAAAAGGGAATCAGGTTTTATGGTTTAAAGTTGCAGTGTGGTTCCACCTGTCCATCATGTCCTATCACAGGTAGCGACACTTGCGAGTGAACAAGTGTTCATCCACAGAGGTGAAGCTTTCATGAGCTCCCCAGAGACACACTGAAAAAAAAAAATGAAAAAAAGAAGAAGTCCAGACGTGGAACGTTCTCACAGTGTAACCCAGTATTCCCAGTGAAAAGCTTTTTCAGAGCCGGATCGTTTCCTCAACAGCTCCTCTACTTTTGCCCGGCCACTCTCGAGCAAGCCGAGCTCCTTCGGCTCCAGCCGAACAGGGGCCCCCCTCTCCTCTGCTCCTCTCCTTCAGGGGCCCATGCAGGTAAGCTGAGGAACACAAGCAGTGCGGCTTCAATGGAGCCTCTTATGTATCAATTACCTAGAAAATCAAACAGCACGTAAGAGGGGCGGTCGGCTTGTTTGTTTGACTTTGGTCACAGAGATTCCTGAGTAAACTCAGGGAGGAGGAAAGGGTGAGAAAAGGTTGGTTTATCTCAGAGGATGTGAGGCGGGGGAGCTGGGTGATTTGTCATCTGAATGACCTAAACTTATCGGGGAGGAAATTCAATTCTTTGCTTCACAATGCAGACAACACAGGGCAGTTTTTAGAGGTTAAAACAACGTTTGGAACCTCTAAAACGTTGTGCCAGTTAAACGTTGATGATTTAACTCCAGAAATTGTAACCTCAGGTTTTATTTTGCCCATGTTTTACGGTAAAGCCAGCAACAACAGAGACGGAACTGTTGAGGAACAAACACAACGAGCAAACAAACAAATTTTACTGCGCAATCCCAGTGGGTTCTTGTTGCGTGTGCGTGAGCAGCGGCCGATTTTAATATAGTCTGTGATAGCATGACAGTTAAAAACAGAACATAGTGTGTTTGTGAACAGTGTAGGCACTGCATGAAATACTCACTGTACACTGCAGCCTAACAACACTGCATATACAGACATATTCAATAAATTAGAATATATGTTCAGATTTTACTAATTGTTTAATTAAAGAAACTTCTAGGGACAGGCAATGCAAATTAGCCATTTTTTTTATTAATAATTGCTACACTTGTCCCTATCAAATAAATGAATATATTAAATAAATGAGTTGTGTTGGTCAAACTAAAAGTGTAGTGGGAAAAAAAACAACCTCTGAAAAAAGGTATTAAATTTATTAGACCCATATTTCTGTATTGAAAATGTCTTTTATTTATCTGAAGCAATATTCTAGTTTTATATGTCGTGTTTTTTTATTAGCTGTAAACAAAAAAATCATCATCATTAACAGAAATAAAGGCTTTCAAACGTCAGTTTAATTTCTATAATGTGGTTCACTTGGAGATACATTTCCTGAAATAATTGACATTTCAATACTATTTAATTTATTGGATAGGTCTATAATAACAATACAAATAATAACAACAACAACAACAACAATAATAATAATAATAATAATAATAATAATAATAATAATAATAATAATAAAATTATGAATTAATTTTTTAAAATGTATAACAAATATTTCATAGTTTCATCTAAGGAATGTGGACTGCATCATACTTCATACATGCATTCTATTTTAATCTAGGGGGTGTGACATTTATTTTATTGAATAAATATCTGGAACTGTCCTTAGATCATAATTGTGCACAGCTATTTTTGTTTGTTCTTAAAGAAAAGGGTCTCTCTGGGTCCCTCTGTTTGGAGGTATGTTTAGGCGTGCCCACCTATGAGGATACCTCCGGGCTGACCAAGAGTCAGCGGAAGCACTAAACATCCCTTCTTGCCTCAGATTACAGTAATCTGCCTCCGATTACAGTGGAATACCCCAGAATGAGCTGGAGGCGGCAAAAGACCTGAGACCGGGGTTTATGTTCACCCTAAACCAAGACAATGATCTTAATCATGCAGCCAGATATACAATAAGACAGTTTAAGTATATTCATATGTAAGTCTCCCAGACTTGAATCAAATTAAAAATTTGTGGCAATCTGACTGAGTCTAAGCTATTTTTCAAAAATAAGTAGAGACCCAGTTCTACCAGATGTGCAAAGCTGGTAAATGGTGCATATATATATATATATGACATATATTTGCAGCAACAGGTGATTCTGAAGTGCCGTGCAAAGGAGCTGAATACAAATGTACGCCACACTTTTCAGGATTATATTGTGATGAGAAAAATCTCCCTCCACTGGACAAAATGTGAAAAGAGTCCAAGGTTTATGAATGCTTTCATAAAACACTGTCATCAGATCAGGTTCTGCTCACAATGCTTCTGCACATGCTCCACAGCTGCATACTCTGACTCCACAGGTCGGATTTTCACCAGCAGTAATCAGTTACTGAGCCAGAACTGCCGAACCCCCCACCCAACCCCAGGAAGTTTTGGTCCTTCGATGAAGCGGCCTGATTGTCAACAGACCTGTGGCCCAATTGATACCAGCAGGGGTGAGAGAGGGCCAGGGTGGGGAAGTGGCCACAAAAGCCGTCTGTCTCTCCTTGGGCATGGGGTTACCTGGCCTGTCCTCTCTGCTGGAGTCTTATTTCACACATGCGCACACGTGCATGCCTATGAATGACCACTCAGCAAACAATCACACACGGCTGCTACCGGAGTGTGAGGGGAGCGCAGTGTGGTTCACGTCTGAGACAAACGAGGCTTGTTTGTCGAGCGTTCGCAGTGGGAGATAGTTATTGTTCTCCAGGAAGTGGCATGGAAAAGCCACAGGAAATGTTTTTTCTCCTTGGTGGCTGTTAAAACATTGGTTCATTCTCAATCTGTCAGAGGAACAGATGTAATATTCGGCGCCTCAAAAAATTCTGAATTGTTTCAGAGGATGTTGAGAAGCAATAGGTAGAGCAGTTTCTCTTTCATGAAGTTACACGTGTCCATATGAAGAAAAGATGATCACGAACGCCTAAAGAAGATAAAAAAAAGACATTCATTGAAACTCCAGTGGGTTCTATATAATTTCATGTGTAAGACAACTTTCACAAATTCCTCTGGAAGAAAGAGTTTATCGATTTCAAAATCGAATCTCAGTTTGCATGAAATACATCAAATAAATTGTAATGCAATCGCTTTTCTACTTTAAACATGATGTTGTAATGAATCGCTCGCTATAATTACTGATGGCCTTTTAATGTAAGGTCAGTTTTACAGAGGAAAGGGTGGAGGTGTGCGCTTCTCCTTGTGACCAAAAAGGGTTGGAGAACAAACTCTGCTTTCCACAAACAACAACTCCCATTAAAGGAAAGAAAAGCTTCAAAGGTAAGCGATCTGCCAGAGGCCGATGGGCAGGAACCTCCCCGCTCCTCTTCTGACAACATGCAACATTAATGATATTCCTCATCTGAAATGGATCTACACACACACACACACACAAAATGTCTCTCCAACTTCACGGGTAACGTTACTGATAAATGATTTGACCTCTTAAAAACTCTCACGTGGAGTCAAAAGTCAGGCAAAGGAGAAAACACCTTTGTGTCATGATATGTGTTTTGTGAAGAAGTTTAATCAGAGTTTTGTCATAGGTGGCCAAGTTGTGGCACTGATAACCCTGAGGTGGCAGAAACAAAACTATTTACGTAGTTTGAATATTAAATTAGGAGAAACAGTTAGACCTCTCTAGTTTTTTTTAAAAAAGTGAAGCCTATAGCTAGCAACCACTTTACTGTGCAGCCAGGAGCTGATCATAAATGGTTTTTTTTTGTCAGCTGAATTGTTTCAAAGAGCACAAACGGATAGTACATATAATTTTACTGTCAATAAAATAGAAAATCTGTTGTTTTTTTGGGGGGGTGGCGTGTTGTTGTTTTGCTGCGGCAAAGACCAGAGATTCTCTGCCAGTGCAGACCAGAATCATGTGGTCTTGACCAAGAAACGCAGCACAAACACAAGACTTTCTCACATCTGTATAACAGCTTTGCAGACAGAAACAGAGGAACAAAGACTCTGGTCTCATTTCTGGTCTAAACAGAGGAAACCACCTGTTTAATCGATGTGAGTCATTCGACGAGTTCATATGGCTCAAACCTCTGAGGTCATCTACAGTATGTGTGACAACTCTGGATGTGTGGAAAGATTTCAGCCATTACCACAAAACTGCTTCTGTTATTGTAACGGCACAGCAGACCTGGACAAACAGTCATTGCTCAGCGTTTCCTTGCACCTACAGGTCCCTGTGCTTTACAACGCCAACAGAAAAGAAAACGGAAGATGTACAAGTGTAAATAATAATCAACCCTTTTGTTTGCGCATTTGTGGCTTTTTAGAAACAGATTTTCAGTTCAGTTTTAATACCTGACAATTTTCACAGGCACATTGTTTTGGGTTCGTAAGCCACTTAAACCTGACCGATGAATCGCTCGAGCAAAAGGCAGCGAAACCCAGTGATCTATTGCTGCTTACACACAACAGATAAGCAACTTAACTGGGATGTTTAGGTACTTTCACAGCTGCTTGTTGGAAAGACAAATTTGTTAAATCTGCTTCCTTTTCTGCAGCTAAAACAATGAAGAAAAACACAAGAGCTTACTTATTTTCATTGTTTTGCTGCATAATCAAAGCATTTCAAAGGTCAAGACACCATCACACCTTCTCCACCATGTTTACTAGTAAGTGATGTATTTTAATTTGAGCCTGATGAAACAGGACACACTCCTTCCAAAAGTCTTCACTTTTCTCTCCTCATTCAACAGAATATTTTGTTTAAAGTCATCAAGATGTTTTTGGCTAAATGTGTGACAGGCCTTTGTTATGTTTTTGAACTCTGGCGTTTTCTTTTCTCTCCCATGGCGGCCATTTTTGTGCATCCTCTCTCCCATTGTTGAATCTTGTACACCGACATTACCTGAAGGAAGTCAAGTCTGCAGTGTCGTCACTGTTTTGAAGTTTTTTTTGTCCATTTTTTTAGTTTTACAATCCTTTTTTCAAGGTTTTGACTGTAAATCATTCAAATAGAAGTCTAAAATTTAGATTTCCTTTAAAAACAAAATTAGCTGGAGCAAAAATGACTAGAACATTAAAGTTTTGGACTCCAGTTTAAATTAATTTCACAAGTTCACTGCTCCATTTGCTTGAGTGACTTGCATATCGGTGCTACATTGAGTGAATAATGGATAAATTGCCGTTTCTTTGAAAATGTCCAAGTAAAAGGACCAGAGAGGAAATAGTTGATGCCCAAAACATTAATTAAAGTCTCCATTTTGGCAACCATTCAAAAATGGCAAGTGATCTTTTTTTTTTTTTTTTTTTTAAATAACTTGTGAATCCTGGGTTTTACAGCTGCTTGCTTTTTCACAGGCTGTAAACTCTGCTGCCATCTTCTGGCGAGGGATGCAATGTCTCCTGCCTCAATTTTCTTTGATAAATTTAAAATTGATCGTTCCCCCCACCCCAAAAAAAATAAATTTAAATAGACTGTATTTTATTGTTAAGCAATGCATACACAGACACAATGTAGTGTTAAAAGGACCACTTTACTCTTGCACAAGACATCCAAAGAGTACATCTTCAATAGAAAAATAAAATCGCCTACTTTGGAGAACATTAAATGTAACCAAGCCTCTTTTTGTTCTTTTAAATTTTCTTAGAAACAACAGAAACCAGCACACAGTTCAAAGGTGAATTTCAAAATGCTCATTCCTTCAGCTGAACACACATTCATTGAGATTAACTTTGGGTTCATGTCGCGTTTCCTTTTCATCAGAAAAAATCAGCAAATGCTTGTCACAGTAAAGACAGGATGCACTGTGGCTGGCGGAGCAGTCAGTGGGTGGATACAGTCAGAACAAAGGTCCAAGAGAGGCAGGAGCCATGCATAGCCATACGTGTTTAAAAAAAACAAACAAAAAAACCCCAAACAGAAACTTGTTAAACTAGTCAAACAGATGAACCACTAACTGATTGTTAAACATAATTGAAGCAAACAGAGGACAGAGAGAAATTTTAACCAAAACCACAAAAAGCTCCTCCACACCTTCTCCCTCCAGTCAGTTTATTTTCATTATAATTCTCTATGAATTATCCAGCACATAAATAGCATCATTATTGCTTGTTAAAAAAAAAACAAAAAACAAACAAACACAAAAAAAAACCTCAAGTACCACTCACACATACTGGCATTTAAATCCACAATACAGCACTTCATTGGCCATGACCAAGCTAAAGCAACAGCAAAACGAAATGTTAGCAACTGAACCTAAGTCAGTTTGAAAATAAGCGCTTCAACGCTTTTGTCCTGGTTAAAATGACTCAACGGGAAAAGTCAACAAAAAAGGGGGTCAAACTTCACGCAGGGGATCTAAACTTCTCAGTTAATTTATACACATACCTGGGAGACAAAAGGCTCAATTAAAACAGATTCAAGTGACACTTTCAGGGTATATTTACAACTTGAGATCAACATTACAGGTTGGCTTCATCTATCCGAAGTTACTCGTCAGCGCCGTTTGTCTGCGACGTCTGAATGGAATCGCCTGCCGCCTTCTCGCCAGAATCACCTACTTGATCCTGAAAGAAACGACAACAATCAGAGTGTGTGAGCTTATTATAGACGACACACAAAACATGAGCCTATGGAGGACGATGTTGACCACTGCACACCTTCTTTAGTACATCCAAAAGCCCATTGACCGTGGTCATCAAGGAATTGGCCGAGTTGCTCATCAGCTCATAATAGACGTTTTTTTTCTCCTTCACGGCTCTCAGAGTCTCTTCGGTTCGGCTGAGCGCGCTCGTCACTTCCTCCAACTCCTTGCTTAGGGATTTGTTGGCGTGTTCTAGCTGAGCTTTAAGCTTTGCATCCTCCTCTGGGAATAAAAATTAAAAAATCACATTTAAGGACGAGGGCAACAAACAATATTTGTTTGTTATAAGTTTGCAATAAGTTTGGCTTAATTTAAAACATAAATTTAGCAAAATAGAAAAGATGCAGGATGAGAAAAAAGTTGGATAATTTTGTCAGCTTCTGGTTTTTTTCTAAGCTGAAAAGAAACAAGCTTAAACATTTGAGATACAAGACGTTAAACTCGTTTAGAGAGGAAGAACAACGGGTTTGAATCATTTATTTACGTGCCCTCATCCTTGGCTAATTTTAATCACCGACATATGAATATATCACACTTTTCAGATTTAAATACGTTGCAGTTGAAGTGTTTTGACAGATCAGCGAAGCATAAAATTTTGCTTTTACATAGGAATGAAGATTGAAAGAGCTAGGTTTATTATATATACAAAATATGATCATTCTTTCACTTTCTTTCTTAAATAATGAAATTAATCAATAGCAATACAGTTAATACAGGAAAAAAGTCAAACCACTAGTCAATTATAATAAAATAAAAAAAACTTTGGAAATAAAAGCTAAGTTTGTTCCTCACAGTAAATAACTTTTTACAGCATATATGTTCATTATATGCTCAATAATCTACATCAGTAATAAAGTAAAGTAACATTTGTTTTCACAGTGAGAGCGATCTTTACCAGAAAGTAAAACAAACACCTTTAAGCTCTTTAAAGGGATGGTCTCTTAGCTACAGCAAACACAGTGACTAAGGTTGTGACAAACAGTCATAAACTCTACAGACTCACAGCAAAGATCTGACAGTGTTGGGATGCCTCACTCACGCAAAATGCTAGAACCATCAAAACCTTAAACCGTTGGCTACAAAAAACACGGAGTATAATTTGAAACACCGTAACGTGGAGATTAGTGGGTAGTAGGATAAAAACGCTGCAGTTTGAGAACCACTAAAACTTTACGTTCAACCGTTGCCGCAGTTTCGAGTGCTTTTATTGAGTTTCCTCCTGCTTTCTGAAGTTTGGAGTCGTGTCAATTAGATCATGGAATGCATTTTTAGTGGTTCGAATTTCTCTCAAACTCACCTCAAGACCATTTCCACAGAATCACATTATACATTATGCTGGAAGACCTTTACGCCATCTAGTGGTAGGAGTTTTGCAAAATTAGGCCTTTTTTGTTTCTAGTTTTCATTCCAAGTAAACAGATTTATATTTACTGTGTGTTATATATTTTAATTAACAGCCAACATAATTTGTCAAACAACCTGACAGGAATACACTTTTTGATTTGACCCCCGTTAGAGTTTGTAGTGATAATGTAGTATTTTTACTTAGCGTTACCTCACAATTTAAACTGTACCATTGCTTGTTATTAAACCCAATGTGGTCAGTAATAAACTATGTGGATCATTTTGCTGCTTTTTAAGCTGTAAAATTACATTTTATTGTCAGAAATTACAATGTAACAGTGTTATCTCTAATGTGTCAGTAAGAAATTCTAGATTGAATGCAAACATTGTCCTGAAGAGACTCTGGTATTGTGCAGCTTGTTTCCTACAAAACTACAAGAAGCCACAATCCACTGTTTACCCATTTTGGCATCCTGAGTTATGAGCTTCTGCTCTATCTCCTCTCGAGCCTTTTCGCTCTTCTCCAGTTTCTGCATCATGCTGCCGACGTCGACCATGGCTCCATTGTACACGATCAGATTACCAGACTCACTCGCCTCTGATGAAGCAGGAGCTTTCGGACTGGGAAGCAGAGCTCTGTTACCTGACAGGAAAAGAAGACAAATAGTTTGCATTAGTAAACGTTTCTGTTTGTTATTAAAATTGGTGGTTTTATCACACTAGACACACGAGTCACCTGTGAGGTTTTCTATATGGGCTTCATTGAGGGAGGCAGCCGCTTCATCCTTTCCCCTGTCTGTCAGTTTTCGGTAATAACAAGACTCTCTGACCACAGGTTTGTTCAAAAGCTTCTTGATCTAAAATCAGAAATCAACATGAGACAAAAACCAAGAACAAAAATCTTTAAAAAGGCAGCATCATAATGCAACAGACCCCAGAAAGTCAAAGTGTTTTTGTTCACCTGTGCACGGGAAAGATGCAGACCCAGAGTGTACAGGATGTCCTCCAGGTCCCTCTCCAGCAAGTAGCTGCAGTGGCTCTGGTCAAAGTAGACAAACGCCATGAGCAGATCCCTGTTCTGGGTCACCATCTGCTTCTTCTCCTGGTGCAGAAAACAAGAAAATCAACAACAATGTTTCTCTACGTTGGTAACAAAATGACCCGGCTGCTAGGAGGAAGGCCGGACCTTGTCTTTAGAGGAACTGTCCTTCGATGACCTGCGGTCATCTCTGCGGTCTCTCCTGTCCCTGTCGTTGGAGTCTTCGTCGTCTTTGTCTTACAAAGAAAAAATAATCATATTCTACATCATGGGGTCAGATTTAATAAACACCTGAATTCAAATAAAATGAAGCCGTTTTAAATCTGAACAGAAGAGAAACGAAAGCTGTGTAGTTTACCATCGTCGTCGTCATCATCATCCTCTGCATCTTCAGCCTCTAAGGGGTCGTACTCTTCAGCATTGGCTGTGCTGCCCTCGTCTTCATTTTCGTCGTCGTCCCGAGACTCCTCCTTTTTGATGGTTTTGTCATCGTACTGGGTCAAAACATCACTCATTATTTTACAGCCACTTATTAAGCATTTAACAGATAAAGAAAAGCATTAAGCTCTTTAAACCTACCTTTCTTTTCTCCTCCTCATCGTCTTTGCTCTTTTTTGCTACCGGCTCCTCAGTCTCTTCCTCTTTTTCCTTTTTAATTTCCCGCTTTTCAGCGTCCTTCTTGTCTGCCTCCCTTTTGACCTTTTTTTCCTTCTTCTCATCCTTTGTAGGAAGGGAAGCGAGCGCTTTGTAGATGCGGTAGCCAAAGTCTCTCTGCAGCATCTCGTTAAACAGCTCAGCAAACAGGGAAACCTGTGAGGAAACAGGACAATAAACCTCTGCAGGAGAAAAAGTGTGTCCAATTGATCTACACATAAACACAAAGTTTGAAGTTTTGCAGGGGGGGGGGGAGGTTTAAATGTAACTATACTGTAGTTACTGTAGTGTTTTCTTTTATTCTCCATCTCAACTTTGTATCCAAGTTTCTCCTTTTGAGTCATTAAAAGGCAAAGAGAGCCTTACTTCAAACGAATGCTCCTTGTTGTCCTCCAGTCTGTAGTCCAGCAGCACACTGAGGGACATGATGCTGCAGTCAAATTTGCCGTTTTTGGCAGCCCAGTTGGGGTACACCAGGATGGTGGGCTCATCGGGAAGGATGTAGCGCCTTTCTCTCCGCTGACGCTCGAGCTCCTCCTGCTTCTTTTTTTCATCATCCTTACAAAGAAAAACATCAAAAGTGTTTGTTTTTTTGTTGTTTTTTTTCCTGAAAAAGACTGAAAATCCAATGGAAGTATTCACCCTTTAAGTCAAGTAATAGAGAAAGAGCAGTAACACGACAATCTTTTTTTTTTTTTTTTTTACACGATCAGAAAAATAAAACTTTCATACAACTTCAAATTCATAGATGTTTCAGGTTCATTTATAATAATTACTCACATCATCAACGAAAACCCTTACGACCGAAGGCTTTGTTAAAAAAATCACAATAAAACGTTAAAATCTTCACTAAAACCTTTTTTTTTTTTTCCCCACTTCTGAGGAAACGAAGAAGCTCAACTATTTTCCTATCATTTTAAATTACTAGCTTTGCCCTCATGTTTAACTTTTAGGCACTTTCATGTGTCGACGTCATTAATAAGTTGTTACCAGATGACTGTAAACGTCTTTAGACCATTTCCTCGTGAACAGTCGAGCCAGTACCTCTTTGTCGTCCTCGGTGCGAGGCGGCTCCTCTTCCTCTGCTACTTTAACTTCGGGTTTCTCGGGCTCTTTGGACTCCTCCACCTGCTCCTCCACCTTCAGCTGCTTGGTGAGGCGCGCTATGAGCTGGGACTTTAATCCCTTTGAGCTCAGAGAGCGACAGTCAAGTTCTCTACGCAGGTCATTGACCTACAGGAGGAGCAAACATATTTTTGTTTCATTTTACTGCACATTTAACTTAAAAATAATGAAAAATTAAGCAAAACACTGTTTATTCACATGCAATTATAAG
Source organism: Gambusia affinis (assembly GCF_019740435.1). Taxonomy (NCBI): domain Eukaryota; kingdom Metazoa; phylum Chordata; class Actinopteri; order Cyprinodontiformes; family Poeciliidae; genus Gambusia; species Gambusia affinis. The sequence goes on from NC_057880.1 coordinate 14,003,493, forward strand.
TATATATAAGAAACATTGTTCTAGAATCAATTTTCTTCTCATTTTGAACCCAACCTTCATTGATTTCGGGTCGAGTTTAGTCCAATGAGTGGCAATACTGACATCCTTAGACTCTTCGTCATCTTTTTCCTCTTCCTCCTTGATAAAAAAAATTATTCAAATAGAGAGAAGGCGGGAGGGGGGGGGACAGGTAGGACAACAGTCAGTGCACATTTCATGGATTTAATAAGTTTTCAAAGTTGATCCGTGCAAGAAGCAAGGTCTCATCTGTCTTTCACTGCCTTGTTCTAGTGAGCTTGGCTGTGTTTAAGTCCACTGCTACTGAGGCGACCACAGGGAAGCTCTCTAGCTCTCATAAAAAAAAAATTAAAAAAAACAACAGAAATTTCCCCCAGCTGCCAATCAATCAATCTGTGGAACACAAAAAAGGTCAAAAATCAATGAGAGGTATGACCAAAAGGCGTGTGGGTACATCAGGTGAACTGAGGATAGGGTAGCCCTAACATGCTCTAAGTCTGGGGAATTCCCACTTAGGAGTTTTACATCTCTACATCATATAGGAGACTTCTGTCCAAAATACGGCCCTGGAAAAACCAAGTTCTATGCACAGTCCAAATGAGAGCGTTGAATCCAACAATACGAACAGACAAGCAACAAGACTTTGGGGAGATTCTCTTTTCGTTGTCAGAAGGTATCAAATTGATGTGAAGAACAAAAAAACAAAAAATTATAAATATACACATTTCTACAACAAACATTATGTGCACGCAAGTGGCTCCACAGTTTCCAGCTTGTTTTGAAATTAAGAGTTCCAGAGTTAAGAACTGACCGCTGGTTCAAATTGATTCAACAAATTAATAAATAAGCTTTTAAAAGCCCAGTTAGGCTGTACAAGTTAACAGAAAATTTAAATAAATCGCAGCATCAGAACAGCACCTAATCACAAGGTGTTCAGGGAACTGGAAGCTGTTTTACCATTTGCGACTGGGGCCTGCACAACACAACCTAGTCTCACTGCTTCCACTGTATGTGTCTGCTGGATGTGAGGGAAGGTGGAGGTGCTGATGGAGGAATGGAGGAGTTCGAGCGGAGGAAAAAGGGGGGCAGGTGGAGGAGGAGTAAACAGAAGAAGTCTAGGTGAGGTTTGGTGGAGCATTAATATGCCTGTGTTCGTACTGATGTGTCTGTAGGGTGCGCTGTGCTTTTTGTTCTGCTGTGTATCTGCGATGTGTGTGTGTTTTCTGTTTTGTAATTCCTGTGCCTTCCTGTGAGAAGCGGAAATGAGAAGAGAAGGATTAGCGGTTCAGTGCCTGTTCTCCATCCGCCTCCTTTCGCTCGGCCGACAGCTTCTCAGCCAGCTGCTCCCGGAGTCGCCGTGACAGCACTTCCCACTCTGAGCGGGTAGGAAGACAATGCCAAACATCCGGAAGAAACAAAACCACTGTCTCCACATGAGCGGGGACTGTCCGCCCCTTGTGTGTCTCCTCCGGCCGATGATAGCGAATCTCTGCAAAGCGATACCTGTCGCAAAGGAAGAGGGTGCATTGGAAAGAAACATTCTGGTCACGGCACAGAATCAAAGGCGAGCCTTTCTAGGGCAAGCCTTCTACAGCTACTCCCCTCCCATCCGGTCACTGAATGATCACCGAAATCATTGCATTGACCCGCCTCCCAACACAACACTCAGCACAGACAAAATGGACCCAGTCTGCAGCTCTTCATCTGTTGTCACAGGTTACGGCAGCCATTTTGAAAACATCAACAACAACAACAACAACAACAGACAATGACAAAAAATAAAAAATAATACCCCAAAACTCAACCCCGTTACAGTTTCAGCCAATTACTGGATGAGCGCTCTGCATTAAACCTAGGATACACTTAATGCACTACGTTAGAGTTGTGCAAAGAGAGACAGAATCAAGAGACACTGAAAGCCAGTTAAATATATAAAATATTTAACAGGGAGAATAGAAAACAAATGATGAAATAATAAATAAAATAAAAAAAGACAAAGTAATGGTCTTCTGCTCCAGGCTACAGCTTCCAGCCACCAAGTCCATGCGTTTGGGTTTTATCACAACAAAACGTATGAGCAGAATCTCACGGAGAGACCCAGGACAACACACACAAGTTCCAGAAGGACAATGAACAACAAATAATAATAAACTGCAAATTAACAGCAGAATAATAATAATAATAATAATAATAATAATAATAATAATAATAATAATAATGCAGAAGAGAGACAAGTAATATTGAACAAGCTTTATGTAAAAAAAAAAAGAAAAAAATGAAATGCATCATTTCTATAAAATTTAAGAGTTAAACTAACTCTTAAGCAAACATTTTGTAAATAGAGGTTTAAATGAAAGTTCTGAGAAGAGCAGTACTTACCACTGAGTACACAGACTAAGGTCTATGCCTGTGAGTGCCCTGCAACAGCGTACGGCTGTCTTAATGAGGACAGACGGGTCCTTCTCTGGGTCCGCCCCGTCCAGAGAGGGAGACCAATGACCTCCGATTGCCATGGCCTCGTCTTTACCTCGCATGCCCACCAAAAACTGAAGGAGAAGAGGAAAGGGAGCAAAAGAAAGCACAACAGTTAGGTTGAAATACGGAAGAGAAAAATGCTGAAGAGGTTCAAAGAGTGAAAACCGGAGACAATAAAGACATAAAAGGAATCAGAAAAGGCCAGCAGGTAGAAGAAATATTCATACCGCAAAGAATCCACAACTACAAAGGAAAATAATTTTTTAGTTCAAAGAGCCAACATCAGTCATTATTTTTCCACACAGCTGCTCAGCAATGGAACAGCTTCTATACATCATCGTGAAAACGCAGAGAGGGTCTGACACACCTTAATGAGCCTAGCAGGATGTTGGAAGGAGTCTCTGACTTCCTGGGGGTCCTCGGCCAGAGCACACGACTTGTGGTAAAGCTCCTCTAAACTGGGGTTAGCAAGCAGCATCACCTGAAACAAAGACAAACACCTCTTTGGGTTCTTTTGTTTAGAAATACACATCTGTATATTAATCTAACTGAACCCCAATCAGACAGCCGAGAGCTTGCCCGTCTTCATCTTTGAAACTTCAGCAGGTTGTTTTAGACTCTGATCACGAGTCAGATTGATTTGATTAGCTAGTATTTATAGAACGAATAGGTTTGAGTGTCACTGATGTTTCCTGACTGAACAGAACATAAAAACTGCTTCACAGTTTCAATCTCCCTCCCCTCAATGAAAATAAAATGTCTTCAGAAAGGAATCTTAAAACATTCTTTACATTGACTATTTTATAAGCTTAAAAAAGCAGCATATATTCAACACATTTATCAGTAAATATTGTACCTTTGCGCTGTATGTGTGGTTAACGTCTGGAGGGTCCAGCACAGCTGTGTTTTTCACCGGAGGATCTACTTCTTTGTGCAAGATGTGGAAGTTACAGGCGTTACTGAGCTGGAAGGGTCTTGTAAGAGGGAAGGCGTCCACCCAGGTGAAAACCGCGTTAAAGAAGTCACTGGGGATGTAGAGACTCTGATAGCGCCGCCTCAGCTCCATCAAGTCGCAGCTGGAGCTGAAGAAGAACATAAAGAACAGTTGAAACATCAGCAATCACATTCTTGACACGCTGGTAAGTATTCTTGATCTATTCCTGCAGTCAACGCAGTAAGCAGCGATCATATTCACCCATCTAAGCTGAACTTGGAAAACTGGACCGTGTAGCGTGGGAGCACTCTGCGTGGACGTCTGGGGGAGCGTTCCCGTCTCGGTGAGCGGTCTCGAGATCGTTTGCGGGTGGGAGAGCGTTCTCTAGATCGCCTCCGCTCACGGTCTCTGTCTCTGCTAAAGAATTGCATGAAAACACCCCAGCGATTAAATCATGTGGCGGAGACGGAGCCAACAGCTACGTTCAGACTGTAAAACTTCGCACCTGCGTTCTTCCTTAGTCCGGAGGATGAGTTCAGGACCTCGATCGTTTCGGGTGGTGAAACGAGTCGGAGGTTCGATTCGTCGGAGGGTCTGTGGCTGCGGCATTATTCTCACAGGGGGCTGAAGCAAACCGCCAGCAAATACATCTGGGCCCAGAGGTAAACACTCATCACGTCACAAAAAAAGGAAGCTTCTTTATGGGTTTAATGTTTTACAAACTGAAATTAAAATCGGATCCAAAAAAAAAAAAAGATCATAATGAAAGTAAGCAATCCGCATCAACTTTTAAAACAAAAGCGTGAGATTTTACCTTTGGTTGGAGGCTGAGGGAGCAGAGGCTGAGGGGGGTTCTGAAGGAGAGGGGCCAGAGAGGCAGCAGACAGCTGGGCTTGCAGAAGGGAGGGTGGGGGGGCTTGGGCTTGAACACTGAACGTGGTTGGGGGAGGTAGCGACTGCAACATGGTTGGGCCTGACTTGATCATGTTAGAAGCCTGAGCCTGGCTCTACACCAAACAGGGAGCGGAGGAAAAAAGAAAACACATGAAAAGATTTTTAAATCTGGGAAAGAAATGTCTTTAAAAAAAAAAAATAAAAAAATAAGGTTGAACAGAATGAACCTCGAACTTGCCAAAGACTGCACAAAACAACTGCTAAAACAGATAGACTGTGGATCAGTAATTGTTCAGAAGACAGAAGCTCGGAGAAAGTCTGACAGGGCTGCTTGAAACAAAGACCTGGAGAAATCTCGTTTTTCATACAGGATGTCCTAAAACAGAAGAAGAGCTTTAGATTTCATTCTGTCTTGTTCTTTATCCTAAACTTTAAACATAATTATGAAAACTAATATTTTTGCATTTTGTAATTTGATGATTTCCCTCCAAACAGACCAAGCAATGCTTATCTTTTAAAGTGAATGCTGCAGATGTCAATGTAAGAAAGTTCGGAATGTGATTTTTTTTTTTTCTACAACAGTTGTAAAAAAAGTATCACATTAATATTAGCAAAAGAATTTGACATCTGCTGTTTTTTTCCCAAGTTGTAAAACATACTGATATTTATTCTATTTTAATCAATCCCAAACACTTACAACAGACTAAAATATCTGAAAACAAAAACAGATGTGTTCATAACTACTAAAACCATAACAAAAACACTGCTTGGCATAAAAGGCTTTTCAATGGTCCTTTTAGGAGAGACTGCACAAATTTTAAACAGAAGTCATTAAGTTCTGTTGAAAGAAAAAGAAAAAAACATTATCCCCAAATATAACCCTAGTAGAAATGTGGTAGAACTGGAACATTTGGGGTTATTATTTATTTTTAACTTCAGTCTCGGTTATCACACCTTTGAAGTTCACCATAACCTCTAATGTGTTAGAACTCTAAGGTGTTAACACAGTTCCTACTGTGCAACAGCGCGTTTATCAACAGGGTGTGAATCTCTGTTGGTTTTATACCACATTGTTAGGCAACATCAGCTATTTTTTTTTTTTTCTTCTTTGCAGCGATACATCTCATGGGCAATGGTCTCGACTTATCAAATAAAATGTCACCAATGTGCCAGTGAAAAATGCTAAATGTCATGTCATCCCACATTCTCAGTCCTGCCAATAACCAGTGCAGTGTACAGTTTGATGTAGTTTCCTAGTGTGAAAGAAATACGCCAAGTACTTTTTTATAGTTTCTTTCTATATATTTGATTAGAACTGTTTTTAATATAAATTCTAATCACTTTTCAAATTACTATTATTATACATAACTTAAAATAATTTATTAAAAAGTTATACGTCACCATCATCTTTACGATTGTCAAATTCATAGACTGCTTGAGGAGCAAGCAATCTAGATTGCTTCTGTCAAACATTTCAATTTGACAGAAATCGAAATGTTTCTGTCAAGAAAGCAACCGGAGGGACGGTGCAGCGGCCCTGCTGTGGAGGACATTGCTGCAAAAAACCCCTTAAGGACTCATGGCCAAGAAAACTCACTTTTAGCTGGTTATCATCGTCATCCCACTTCATTATTCAAATTATTGAATAGTGACTAAAACTCAATGTTTTTTTTTTTTACATTTTGTACCATTGTCTGTGGGTTTACAAAGGAAGGCCCCGGCCAGAATCTAATGTGGTTTAGGGGGCCCCGGCTCAGAAAGGTATGGGAACCCCTGGTCTGAGTAATCATGGATATGCTTCAAAAACAAGAATATATTGTATGCAAGTTCAACAACTGGGTAAATATTTCTTAAAAAGGACAAATAATAATGTTTGTGTCTATGAATGCATGCAGTTGAGAACAGTTTCTGTTCACATGACATAAATTGGTCTAATAAGTCATTTTTAGGTCTATAAAGCTTTATGGGTAACTAAATGTATTTTTGAATCAATGCAAAACTGTGGCAAGGGTGATCAAAAAAAAAGAACAGCAAATGTAATCTGATTACTCTAACCCACAACTAAAACCTCAGTGGAATCCATAAGAACCTATGTTAAAAGAACATAATAGAAATAATCAAGGTTTCAGTTACTTGAGGATTTCCTTCACAGATTGAAATCCCTCAAACTGTGAGGAACTGTCGGTGGAAATCTTTGAATTTATAAACTGTCATGCCTTTGACTTGTTTTTACACCATTTTCTGCAAAAATGATTCCTCGTCAGCAAAATTTGCAGTAGAAACAATGACTAAATTTTACATCAACATCTAAGGAAACATTAAGCCCCACTCCATAATGACAGTAAACCAGCAGCTTCTGTAGGAGAAATATAGAAACAAAATGTAAAAAAAACCACTGTTAAGATTGTTATCACCCATTAATACTGCACGTAAAACAAAAGTCAAGAAACAGATGCAAAAATCTAATGGGTGAGCAAGAGTGTGTATTTCAGGACTAGATGGTTACATTTTGTCTGTTGTCCGCAGCAGAGTGCATATCTGTGTAGCGGAGCTGCATTCCTGGCTCATTGTAAAGGCTGCCGAGCTGTGGGGAAGCTTGAGGTAAAGGCTGAGGCTGCTGCTGAAGCTAGGAGGGATTGAGAACACAACAGTAAAAAGTCAGAAAGATGAAAGGATAAAAAAAAAAAAAAAAGAAAAACAGTGATGCAGTATAAAAGACAAGGTTAAGGTCTTCCAAAGTTTAAAATGAACCTGGGGAAATCCTGTTCTGGATATTTAGAAATAAAATAAGTAAGCTGGCATTTTCATCACACCAGGCATGCTGCAGAGGACAGTCAGCAAACTTTACAAGATGTACTCGGAGCAATAAAGACAAATAAACTTAGGCAAATAGCCAGACGAACTCTACTCTACGAGACTCAACCAGTCGCAAATAAGTTGGTTTTATATCCCCATTTTTAAATAATGTGCAACATCATGTGATTTAAAGTAAATGAGAATGTAATTAAAAGGTAATAACCTAACAAATTCATTGAAACTTGTCAACTTTTCTATATATGACGTTTAGTGTTTTAATAATTTGCTATCCATGAAAATGAGACAAATAAAAAAAGAGCAAAGCAGGAATGACCTAAATGCATTTTGAAATAAAAAGGACTAACGGAGTACATAAAGCTGTGAATGCTCTCACCGACTGATTTGCCAGCTGAGGTAAAGTCTGGATGCGCTGGGCATTCCACTTGAAGGGCATATTAGGGTTGTACACAGCTTCCACTAGGACCCTGTCACCAACCTGGGGAGTTTTTCCTTTCACAGCACTATGGAACGTTTAAAAGAAGGACATTTACACACAAAGTGTAACATTATAGTATCTTAAAATAGATATAACTATATCTAGTATTTCATTTCTACAAGGTAACACACCGTCTAACAATAACACTTCCCCACCTTAGCTGAAAGAAGACATCTTCATCTACAAAGCCAAACGTGTCATGTAGCTTATTGACAACACCAGTGAAGACTCGCTGCTTCTGAGGCTGCGTCTGCTGTTGGTGGCTTGAACGTGGAGTTGGATACGACACAGTAATCTGGGCCGTTTGCTGAGGGTTGGACAAGCTCAGGCTGGTGGGCAATGCGACGGGGGGCTAAAGGTTAGATGGAGATTATTAAAATCTCTCAACTTCATAGACACATTGTTTGCTACAAGGACAGAAATTGACATATAATAGTAATAAATGCTTTCCTACTTCTTTAAAAATCAAAACATTGAAAGAAAAACACTAAAGCAGTTTGTATGTATGCTCTGGATTTACCTGAGAGATCAGCGCCTGCTGAGGCTGAGGGAGCTGTGAAATGAACAGAAGGGATGACAAGTGTGATCATTTTATTAACTTAGAGAGTTGTCTTGTCTTTCTTATTGCATTTTGACAACTCTTGTTTATATATGATCTTACATATTAGCATAACAAAATGAATTAAAAAAAGCTAAGTTATAATACGCTGCTGCAAGAAATCTAAAAAAAAAACTCTAGAATACCTTCTTCTTCAGACAAAGTTTAGTCCAGAAACTCAAAAAAGTGACACAAGACTGCTTTTCACCTGATGAGGTACATTATACAGTTGTTGAGGTGGTTGCTGGGGAGGTTGCTGCTGTTGCTGCTGCTGCTGCTGTTGCTGCTGCTGCTGCTGATACTGCTGAAGTGCTGAATTGATCTGTGACTGCAAACAATGACAGGATGATAGCCAGTGGTTAAAGTGTTACATCAGACAGTGACAAGATGAACAGATCGCTGCCTGAGATCTGGACAACTATTGTGACTGACCTGCTGTAGAGCTGCTGCGGCAGCCGCTGCAGCTTGCTGCTGCAAAGCAGCAGTTTGCTGAGACAGCTGATAGTTTGCTGCGGACTGGTTACTGAGAGAAGCTGCAGCCAAGGCTGACTGCTGAGAGTACACAGAGGGAGACGCCCCAAGGAGAGACGGCTGTTGCACCCCTAGAGCTGCAAGAGTTAAACAACAAATATAATAACAATGAGGAGACAGATACTGCTACATATAATGTTACTGTAAAGGAGAACCAATTCAGACCCAACAATAAACTGCTATCTGTAAGCGTACATTAATAATGCTGATTAAGAAATCACCAATAGTGCTTGCTTTTATGTTTCAATATATAAACCTTCCCCCAACTATCAGCTTTTCAATTGCTGGTAAATGCATACAAATTTAATTCAGATTGGTGCAATCATGTTATATAATCAATAGGTAGAAAACAAACAAACAAACAAAGACCATTTATTAGAAACAAAATGTGCCAAAGTGAAACATCTTCCGAGAAACCTACGAGCAAGTGTTTATCTGCCCGGAGGCTTCGGCTTGCCTTACTTACAGTGTAGGCTGTTGAGGTCAAGAGACTGTCCTGAGTGACCTGGTTGAGACACAGCTGTGGCAGCAAACTGAGTTGCCCATGGCGGATTTTTCTGTCCCCCGAACTGGGCCATGACTCATTCAGGGTTAGGGCTGACTCTGTTTACCAGCTCTCTGTTTGCTGCTGAAAAACATAAATCAAATATAAGACAGACTGAAGTCCAAAGCAAATGTTTAGCATGGTATAAAGGACAACTACCTTATAAACAAAATCATTTGCATCACAATCAAGAGATTAGAGTGGTGACATGAGCATTATTTTTGAAGTAAATAATGGATAAATTTAAAACAAAGTTAGCAAGATAAAATAACTATTATCCAGAGTTTTAACGTGCTTATCGCTTATGTTATGTGAATTTAATTTTGTTAGAAACAATGCAAATTATGGCATTTTTATGCTCATCAAAGATAATTCTGAAGCTTATAAATATATACTTCCTAAGCTTAATGAATATGCCATGTTCATTAATTTTCTTATCTCTAATCAAATTAGTAAACACTAATCTGATTAGTAAATTTGATTACACAACACAAATTTGATTAATTTTGTTTAATAATGTTAGTAACATCAATGGATATACAATTTGAACTGTATTAAAAGGATGAACTGAGTATAAAAAAAGACCACATGTAGCTTCAGTGGGTTTTTATTTGCGGTCTTGGTTATCTTTTAATAACAAAGAAGGACATTTTTGGGTATAGGTGAGCAACGTTTTAAATTTAGTTATCTATAATTTGGCAAATACTGTGTTGTAACGTTTATTTACATAAGGACGTGGAGGTGGTAGTACTCCTCTGCAATCTGTGTGGGTTTTAGCCACAAGATGTCCCCTGTTATATGCAGTTACTGAGACTGTTTACAAGTAAAAAAGCTTCTTATAGTGTACTACAGAGGGAAACGGAGAGGATCAGCTTTTTTTACAAAAAACAAAAACAAAAACAAAACAAACATTTAAACTATTATACGGAACGGTTGTATTCTCCTGCAAATGTACTTCAATCGCAAGAAAAGCGATTAAATTATTGATAATTTCAGATAATTTACGGCAATAATAATGCAGACAAAGCAGCTGTTAAAAAGCTCGTAAATTAAACAGGGTTTAGAGTGGCAAATCAGCAAATAATATTTATTGCACTATTTTTTTCAGAATTTAGACAAATATGGCCTAAGAACATGAAAGCCCTTAATACATTTTATAAATAATTTTCTAAGATATCAACGGAGGCTGACACAGCAGCGAACTCGACGGTCAATCTAGCTAACATTAGCCAGGGTGACAGTTGAGCAGTCTTAGCAGGTAAAGTAGCACAAATTCTCACATTTGTCCGGCGAAAGCTGAAGCGGCAATTGTTGTAGTGATTAGCATTTTATTAAATCTTTTTGCACGCTATATTCTTATGACTGTTCTTACGTTATCCAAACGCACCTTATTCAGCTCTAAGCACATTCAACAGTGGGACTGCAACTGCACAACAGACAGCTAGCATTTCCAAACCGTTAGCTTTGTTGCCATATTAGCCTCGTGCTAGTTCAATAACGAGCGCGAGGCCCTGGCAGTTAGCACTAAACGAGAAAGGTTGAAACTGCTAAAAATCGAGGTAAAACAACAATGTCCATCCTGTCCGCTTTAATGACGACTATAATAAATGATCAGAAAGCGAAATTAAATATTGGCTAAATAAAATACTATAACACTCACCGATGTACCTCTGGCGATTGTTAATGGAAATTGCGCATGCGCAGGAAGGTTACCCTGATCATGTGGCAAAGTCAGCATAAATTGGTTTACCTATTTACTGTATTTGGGATAATCTTAAACTCGTTTGTTCTTAAGCCACTTTACAGTACTATTTATATCTCACGCAGTTAAATTTCTCAATGTATGACCTCCAATATATTAGATTTGTTTTAAAATTACAATTAAATTAACAATTGTTCCAATGTTTAGGAAAATCTTCCACAAACAGTTCCTCTCCGGAGTACAGAAAGTGGTAAAATAACCTGAAGTCAGATTGCACTTTGAGTTTTGGAAATATGAGAAAAATGGTCAGTTCACCTTCAAATGTCAACTTAACCTTTGATGACTTTTGCTTTATAGCAGCAGGCAAATAGATAATACATACAAATACTTTCTAGCTGGCTCAAAAAGCAATATTTTAAAATCTGTGCACAGATTTCAGCTTGCACGTAAAATAGAAGATCATTAAGGAGAGGCTTCTTCCTTATTTAACCGCAAAAGCATGTCTGAATAAATTCTGAGGAAACTCCATTTATGTTATCAAAATCAACTGTTTCATTGTCACATAGGTATTACTTTACCCTGCAGTTGGTCTGCTGCTTTCTTTAAAAATCTATGCAGCTCATTTTTCTTCATGATAAACCATCTGAGATGAGTGATAGTCACAACAGAAAAACAGTCAAAGTAAACTTTAATTTAATATAGTAAGATTACAAAGTGGAACACAATGTATATTAATAACATTTGGGGTTTCATATAATAAAACGACTATCACACAATAGATAATTTAATAATTTTTATCCATTCATTTGTTTAAATAATGTAATAATTTCCCAAGTTTAACCTTCTTTTATAATGTGTGAAGCAGGAGGAAATGCAAATAACTGGCAAATTTTTTTGGAGGAAATAAACCATTCTCATCAACTTTCACAAAATCATCATCATCATCATCTTAGCAAAATATTCTTTCTTAATGTACAATATTTATAAGAAATAAATACAACACTACGTTTACAACAATCACAGCAAAATAATAAAAAACCTTTTCTATAATTTTCTAAACAACATTTTCTGTATATAGTATGTCATCTTTGTCTAGGAACAGGGGCATAAAGTATATGAATGCAAATTACAGTAAGAATATCTATGTTCAGAGGCAAAAGAAAATCTGGAAATAATTTTCTCTCTGCATGTTTTTCATCCAGTAAGAGCAACAACAGAAATACTGTTTTCTCACACATTTACAGATATTTCTCTTCTGACAGAACTCATAATCAAGTTGTTTGTCGCTGAAGTTCTTATTCTTGTAGCTTACGCTCCACTTCTTTAAAAACCTTCGAATTAATTTCATCCACTTCGTCTTCCACCTAGGCAAAAGATTAAACATTAGTAATGTAATTGTGACTGTGTTACCTTACACTATAAGACCTAAACATATAAGAAAGTTGTAAGATAAAAATTTTAGAGCAAACGTAACCACCCTTTAATAATTTTTAAAATATTCTTGATAGTGGTTTGTATGTTGCTTTGTTTTTAATTTATGTGACTTTAAACTTGCAGTTTATCATTTCTTTATTGTTTATTGAAAGAATGAATGTTGGTTCAGCAGCTGTTGTAACCACATTCTCATTTAAACTTATATAATGACAAACAAAGTATTAATTGCTCATCACAGTTATTTCACAGCTTTAGTCCCAGAGTTATTGTTAAGTTCAACTACATTAAAGAATTTTAAGACACAGAATTCGATAAATATCTTGCTCCTATTGAGTTGAACAGTACGTTTCTGCTGCTTTCCTCTGTGGCAAAAACACTGGTTAAATTCATTTTATTAGGAATTAACCACATACTACCACATCATAAGTCATTTATTTTATTGTTATTGTCTTAATGCATGACATTAAAAGGTATCTTTTCATTAAGCCCATGTTTTGTTTTTAAAACGTTTCCATTGGCATGATGTAATATTTCAATCTTAAATATCATGTTTTAATTATCTGTAAGTGGGAAAATCTAACAAAAATAAAAGTTTAAAACATCATTCTAAAAGTAAAAAAAATTATATGTGTTTAACTTTATTAACTTTGTCACTGAAATAAATTAACCTTTTAGTCATGAATGTGCCATTACTAAAATATCTATACAAAAATCTTTTTGTGTGCCCATAAAATAGCTTTTAAAATAGTTCCATTGTATCAACTATTAAAAAAAAAAAAAAAAGTACAAACTGCTTTTTACTCACGCACAAACCCAAATTGCAGGTGAAAAGAAAAAGTTATTTAGTTAAACACCTGCTCCACGTTGTCCACTTCTGGTATATAGAACTGCAGCATGTTCTGAATCCCGTTTTTCAGAGTAACCGTTGAGCTGGGACATCCTGTGCAGGATCCAACCAGCTTTAACTTTACGGTGCCGTTCTCAAAGCCTTTATAGATGACGTCGCCTCCGTCCTCTTGCACTGTAGGTCTTTGTGAGGTAAAGAGATAACACACATTTGGTCAGAACAGAGGCATGGAGGACAGACTGATTAAGAATTTTATCTCATAATAGCAGAAAGAAAACTGTCAGCGTGACATGTATTTTTTCTTCTTTTCTTATCAATATCTACATGGGTGAATCAGATACATGTAGACAGTGACAAGTTGGTAGGTTTCGTACCTAATTCTGGTGTCCAGAAGCTCCTTTATCATGGATACAATATCATCATCATCTTCAGAAAGAGCTGTTCCACAGAAAACATAAAATATTGTAAAATGTCGAAGAGTTCAGACAAGCCACAGTCTGGACATGGCTGTTAACAAAAACTCACTACTTTCACGGTGCACGGCTCCTGTTGATATTGGGCCCCCACTCTCAAAGAACTTGGAAATAGCATCTAAAACATGCCGCTTAATGTCCGTCCACTCCACATCCTCGTCCGTCTGACAGTAAAAATAAAGCATCTCGTGTGATCCTCCTTTACAAACAATACTCTCACTGAGATTAGCTGTATATTTAGTGCTTACTTTAGTGACAGTAATGAAGTCAGGGCCAAAGAATACACTTTTCACTCCCTCAATTTCAAACAGGTCCCTGAAGGAGTCAAACGAGTAAAAATAGAATCACGTTAAAGTCATAACCCACACATTCCTAAAGCGTGCTGTGTTTTCTCCAGACAAATGCTAATAATATTTAATCTTTAGAAGTATATCACTCTGGTTATAATGCAATGGGCAGTGATCCTTACAGAAGTCAAAATGAGGACAGCAATTATCATAATCAATCAGCCACAGCATTAAAATTATGACCTGGCAATAATCCCCGAAAAACACTATTCTGGTGTTTTTACTTGGACTGCTGCTTTAATCTTTACACATGGCAGCAAAATGGGTGAACCAAATGTTAAACTTCTCTAACATTGAGTGGTTTAGTAGTTTATGTCTGGACAGGCCAGGGATATTTTGGCAGCAGAAAGAAGAAGAACAAATGAACAGTAAAGGCAGCTGATTACTATTTTTGCTTAATGTGTGTACATACTGCATTCTTTTGACAAATAATGCAAGTGTATTTTAAAAAGTGCAATTTCTGTTTGTATTTTGTCTCTTTTTTAAAAAAGTTTTTTTCAATCATTGCTTTAGTGTTCTAACAGTAAACAGATTTAATTCAGTTGCTGGTCATCAGAAGTGTTAATTGTGATATGAATAAAAACTGATTCAACTCGAATACTATATTATTGTGCTATTTAATTATATGTTTTGGGCATACTATTTAGAACCAGTGTGTCAGAGTACAGTAGTATCCTTGACCCACTACCTGGCTAAAGATGAAGATCCAGCTGAGCTCGGAGAAGGAAAGTCCTGCGTGCCGCTTCCAAGCACAGGCTTCCCTGGGAGGAATTTCAAGCTTTTTGGGTTTGGAGTTTCTTGAGTCTGGATTGACAGATTCCTCGCTGAAAAGCGTCACAAAACAAGCTGCTTGGTAGGGTCTAACACTTTCTACTAGAATGACAGGATGATGAAGGAGAGTTCAGAGTCTGTGTTATCTCACCTGAGACGTATGTACTTCCTGTCCCTGGTTGACTCTGAACTCCCCTGAAGCTTAATACTGTGGTCTGTGAAGGATCTGGTAGCCTGGTAGAAACGTGAAAAAGCATGTCATACATTTTTTTTAGCTGGGATACATGACGACTACTCTTTAGTTGTAAGGTTCGAAGATCTAATAATAATGATGATGATGAAGGCTAGAAAAATAATTCTGCTCATACTAAGCCCGACAATCTGTGCTAGCTTACTACTAGCTGATAACGTAAACTCTTTAGACTGTCAAGAAAATATAACTTTAATGTTAAAAAGTGATATTACAGAGCTTAAAATATTTTTAAATCAGTTCTGATAAAAACACAAATGAATTTACGCGTCAATACGGTCGTTTGCTTTGTAGTTAGGTAGTTAGCTTGCTAAATCTCACACGTACAAAGATGCGGCTAATGATGGGCGTCACGCAAGCCTTTGTTACTCATTATATCAGTTATATCAGTTAAATAACACATAATTAACACATTTAATAACACATTTAACCATGAAAAACAGATAAAACAAGTCAAACCTGAAGAGAGCTTTGTTTCGGGCCCGTAATAACCGTTGAAGTCCCCATCTGATGTGCGCCGACATTTTGTTTGTTTTGAAGTTGAGGACCCCATTTGGTCCAAGTCACACATGCCTGACCATATGCTTTATTTTAAATTAAAAATCACTGTAGGGTAGTAAACGTAAATCAAATAATTAATAAATAATAATAATAATAATAATAATAATAATAATAATAATAATAATAATAATAATAATAATAATAATAATAATAATAATAATAATAATTGGTGAAGAAAAAATTCTATCTATCTATCTATAGATAGATAGATAGATAGATAGATAGATAGATAGATAGATAGATAGATAGATAGATAGATAGATAGATAGATAGATAGATAGATAGATAGATAGATAGATAGATAGATAGATAGATAGATAGATAGATAGATAGATAGATAGATAGATAGATAGATAGATAGATAGATAGATAGATAGATAGATAGATAGATAGATAGATAGATATGTGTTCAATACCAAATCAAATTCAAAGGGAAAGTTGTTCACTTTCTTTTTTTTATCACTGATTTACAGAAAAAGTTGAGGAAGTTTAGTATTTTGTGGCACAATCCTAAGCTGGTGTTCACGTACCAAACTTTCATACATTTGTAACAATAAAAATCTTTCCACATGACAAAGCCTACAGAGAGTCTTTGAAATAATACAAACTATGTGGTTGAAGAAAGAAGGCCAACCCAGTGTTTCCCAACGCTCTTCTCTCAGAATAAGGTGGTGCTTCAGAGGAGTGGCAGAGACAAACAGAAGGAGGCTCATATAAAGCAGCTCTGTGCTCTTGATTTTGGAGGACTTAGTTTAACAACACTAGAGCTACAGCTTATTAAAAAAGGAGCATTACATTTATTTACCACCTAGGTTTTGTGATACATTTTTTACCTGGGATTTATTGCTGGCTCCATGAAGAATCCACAAACTTCTAAAGAGGTCTGACACCAAGTGTGTTGAAGACATCAGGAATCCTAGTTTTTAATATCATTCTTCTTCCTTAACCCCGAGACATGGGGCTCTGGATCATCCTTCCCATCTCACTAACACTGGTGTCCTTCATTGGAACATGGAGCATGTAAGTCTTTATTGACAATGTCTCTAATGTCTTTACATCCTGGTTAAAAGGCAACATTTCATTTTTACAGCTATCTGTCTCTGCTGCTCTGTGTGTACTGGCATTAGATGGCAAGTTTACAACAGTTTTGTTTGTTTTCCACCTTCTGATCAGCTTTCTGCTAATAAAATGACAGATTCCACAAAAGGCAGCATGTCAAAACCACGTCATGGTTACCAGGACAACAAAACAGATTATATATTCTTGGATAGGAAAAATAAAAACACATTGAATGACTGATATTTATAACAGATAACCCTGTAATTATTCTGTGCAGATGAGGTACCGTATAATCTTTAAAAAGTTGCCTAAATCAGACAAAACACAATACAAAGGCACAAATTTAGTCAGCTCTGAGTTCCATGTATCCTTGACATGGTGAGATGAAAATATGTGACCTGGCTTGTTTAAGGTGCCAGGGTGTGCTCAGTGGATGAGCAAGAAAAACCCAGAGATGTTTCCTTGTTAGTCATACTGATAATAATTAAACTGTAAAAGTCAGTTGTGGCAGAGTGGTTCCCCCCCTATTATGTCTTTCTTTCGGTTCAGTTTTAGCAGTAAAATATATTTACTGCTACAATATTTTGCTAATTTACTCTGGTTTAAAGTTTTCATAGACTGAATAAATGGTTTAATAAGTCTGAATTTGATACAAAAGAAATAAGAAGATGCTTGTGATTTAATGAAACCTCTACAAAACCTGCTTGGCAGTAATTTAACTATTAAATCCAATTATAGCTGGAATTCAACCATGATGTTATATAACTACATGTATCACTTATGCATTTTTTTTCAGATATGGCATGGCCTACTCCAACAATCATGTGTGTTCACTCAGCAATTGGTGAGTTGAGTATCATTTGTATTTTAACTTTTTTTTTTTTTTAAATCTTAACTAATATGTTCTCGGTTTCTATTGTAGGAGTGGCAAAAATGTTTGTCGAGGGAACGAGACCAAAGGATGCTGCTTTGTTCCTACAATAAGGTGAAAAGTCAGGAGACTTAATGTCTTATTTTGTCTTCCCAAGGCTTGAATCATTATCCTAAATAATAAAACATGATTTTTTATTCCAGTGGAAGTGGCACCTTTGCTCCAGAAAGCTCGCTGTTTACAGCAACAATGAACGCGGGAACCTTTCTATGTGAGTTCAGTGTAACAGCAAAATGCCTGTGCTTCACATGCCTTAAAAAGTATTCACATCCCATGACATTTTTCATACATTCATTTTTCACAACTTTCTAAAACAGCCTAATTACAGCAGCAAGTACTTTAGTGAATCTGTATTAGCTTCACACATCTAGAAATTTAAATTTTTGCCTATTCTTTTTTGAAATTTAGCTCAAGGCTGTCAGATTAAGTGAATGTCGGTTTTCAAGCTTTGCCAAAAAGGGATTTAATTCTGGACTTTGACTGGATCATTGTAACACAAGAACGTGCGTTGACCTAAAGCATTTCTATGCTTTATGTATGATTATGTTGGCCGTATGTTTAGAGTCATTGTATTGCTGGGAGGCGAGCCTCTGCCTCAGAGTTTTTGCCATTTCTAACAGGTTTTCTTCTGGCATTTCTCTGTATTTAGCTTCTTACATCAGTTCTGACCAGCTTTTCTGTATTTATTTCTTAATTTTCGGACACAATGTTTGCAGAAAGTTTAACTTTATTTCTCATCTGACCAAATTGTCTACTGCCTCCTACATGTTTGCGTGTAACCGTATTTTCTATTTCTCTTGAGAATGGCCATTTTCTTTTCCATTTAACACAAAGACCAAATTTATGGATAGCAAATGCTCTCCTTGCTTGTCTTGTCAGTGGAAGTGGACAGCCATATGTTGAAGGTTTGCAACTGTGAAACCCTTGATCAGTTTTCAGATGCTGCCTTAAGTAGAGCTGACTGAGACACTCAGAGTTTGAGATATTGTTTTATAACCTAAACTAACTCTATATCTTATCTTTTGTCTTTCTTTTTGCTGTTTCTTTGCTAATGTTCTCTAACAAACCTCAGAGGCCTTCACACAGCAGCTGGATTTAAACTGAGATTAAATGATACACATATATAATATATTTAATAACTAGGTGATTCTCAAAGATTTCTGGTACTCTCCGTGTGTTTTATTAGGTGCATCTAATTGAAAAGAAATGAATAGAAATACACGTGACACTTTTGAGGTTATGGACTACTTAATGGTTCACATAAAAACCCAACACGATACAAAAAACAAATAAGTCAAAGGGGTATGAATACTTTGTAAGGTGGTATGGTGCATGTTCCAATATGTGTCATGCTAATCCTGTTTTCGTCTTCAGTTGTGCTGTTCACCGTATTCCATCATGCCCACATAATGGAGAAACACATGTGCCATTCCATGCTGAGCAAAATGGCATTAGCCTTTGGACTGGTGGCAGCCGCCGGGGCCTTTGCTGCTGGAAACTGCAATGTAAGCAGTGCTTTACGTCCTACAAGTATTTAGCAGTGTAAAAGTGAGCAGAAACCCCCCTGGGGCTGCTATGCAGAAGGATGAATTGTACAAAAAAGATTTTATCTTATGAATACTAGCCTTATATTAAAGTGAAACTGTTTCAGTTCACACGTGTGTTGAAAGAACAAATAAAGGCAGGTCACTATTTGCTTTGTGCACTCTTTAAAGATTTCCAGCACAGGAGGCATATTTTAATCTCTTACACAGCTTATAATGATGCACATAAACCAGTGTTTTATTTTTGAATCCAGACTTATGTATTGAAAACCTGTTACCGTCAGGAGCATTAAACGAGCCAATCACATGCCTTCTTTTTAAATCTTTTCCAATCATGAGGAAAAGACTGAGGTGAACAGCAAGAAGGGAAAAAAAATAATTCACTAATACCATTAGTAGAGAATTAGTAGCTAACTGCAATTAAAGAAGAATGTGTCTCTGTTTTCATAATGGAAAAACCTGTTACTGCTCTCCACAGCCAGGTGATGTAACTCTCCTGCACTACCTCGGAGCTGCCGTCAGCTTCTCGTGTGCCTGTTTCTACACCATCCTGCTCTGCGCCCTGACGGGGAAGTGTGTTCTGACCGGGTTCGAAAGGTTCCTCTTCCCTCTGCGCGTCTTCTTCGCAGTGGTTCAGTTCACTGTGACTGTCTGCTGTATCCTTTTGGAGAGTCTGATGCCACATCGGCTTTGTTTAGTAAAAAAAAAAAAAAGCTTATCATTTGCACGATTATGCAATAATTTCACTTGATGATTTCAAACTATATCTGAAGGCAGAATATAGCAGTCAGACCTAAGTTATAGCCTCAAAGTTCTTTACAGATCTGCGCTGCAACTGTGTTTACTAAGTGGGACTGACTACAGCAGCTTGCACGACACAAGAAGGAAGCACGAAACCTTCCCCAGGCAATTCAGCGAGGGAGTGAATAAAAAGTAAAAAAAAAAAAAAAAAAAAAAAAAAAAAAAAAAAATGAGAGAGATTTATTCGTTGATCAATTCAGTCATAAATAATCTTTCCAGTGATCATCTGACTTTGTCCTTCAGATCCTTAACTCAACAACCTGCAGATACCATTTTTTTCGTCCAGGAAGAGTACTTTTACAACCTCCTGTCTGCAGTTTTCGAGTGGACCCTCAGTGTCAACCTGCAGATGTTTGAGCTCACTTACGCAGTGGAGTTTTTCTTCTTCTCGTCCTTCATGATTTCAAACCTGCTGACCAAACGCGAGGAGGAAAAGCCCTTGATATTGCCCATGTCCTGATGTAAGGCGGCCAGGTCCCAGCAGGAAAACACAAATAGTTAAAGACTTTGTAAGACATCAGTGACCGCAGTGGCTGGACCCTGGCTGAAGGTTCAATAGCGTTTTATGTTATTTTATCGTTTCAGATTGGATTGCGTTTACTTTTGTTTCATCATCTCAACTGTTACTTGAAAAATTTTTCTTTAAATTGGGCATTTCTGTTTCTTAGGTAATGTATTTATTAAAACTCTCCCACTTTAACAGCAACAGAACAAATCACATACTTGGATGGTACAGGGCCTGTCAAAATCATTCACTCTCTGGAACTTTTAATAATTTTTTTGTCGCATTAACTATAAACCTTTCTTTTTTTTTTTTGTGGGATTTTATAAGATACGCCAATACAAAGCACATCTGAAACGTGCAGTGTGCGAAGGTATTCATAAGCACTGAGCCAGCACTTTGTAGAACAATCTTTCACTGCATTTACAACCACAACACTGGTGGTACGTCTCTACGATGTTTCCACGTCTACAAATTCAAATTTCGACCCATTCTCCGGTGCGATATTGCTCGAGCTCAGTCAGATTGGATTGATAAGAAATTTAAAATCTTGCCACAGATTGTTCTTTGAATGTAAGTTTTGATTTGGACTGGACCGTTCTAACCTTTAACTATGTGTTGATCAAATCATGCCACTTTAGCTGTATCTGTGTGACTAATTAACGCTCTCCTTGCCAAACTTTAGATGGATTGGCATATTTTTGTGAATTTAAAGTTGTGCAATATCTGTTCCATTTTCAAGCATGAGATTCATCACTTCTCTCCCTGATCCGTCTGCTGTGTTGCTTGGTCTTCACTAATGTTCTCTGACAAACCTCGAAAGCTTTCACAGAGCCGGTTTTAGTTATAATGAGAATGACTTTCACACAGATGGACTCTACTAACTGGGAGACTTTCAGAGGTAATTGCTTGCTCTGGATTTTATGTAGGGAATAAAAGTGAGAATGCCTGAACACAAATGTCACACTTTGCCACAAATTTGCAAACCTTCTGTCAGTTTCCTTCCACTTCTCAATTATGAAGTACTTTCTGTTGGTCTATCACATAAAACCCTAATAAAACCCGTTAAAATTTGTGGTTGTACCATAGCAAAATGTGAACAGAGTTGTGAATAATTTTTCACAGCTGTGTAAACTGTATTCACCAGAAATAATTTACCAAAGTCATCTGGCTTTGATGAAACGGTTTAAGCCCGAGTGTGTGTTTTTTAGTGCAATAACCTTTAGAATGTGGACAGAGTGTACCAACAAACACATTTTCTCTTGTAGCTCGGTACAGGCATGACGTTTAGGCACTTTAATAGAATTAAGAAGTCATTACATGTGTTGTGCTGATAGACAGGTTAGACTATGATGCTCTTGGATCGAAGGGCGGAGTTCCTGTAACTACCAAAGATCCAGTTTGACTAGACAATTAAAACTGAGTGACGTTTTTGAACAAAGACTCATGCGATTCCTTCTCACTAAAAACACACAAACCTCATCACCTCCTTTACAGAGGGTGTTGTCTGTGTCCTTTCCATAACATTACCTGATTATATCTCATCAGGTGTTTCAAGACTGACTTTACAGAGTAGGGTAAATACTGTGGTAAACAATTTATTGTAAGGCTTTAGCACTCGTTGCAGTTGTTCAGAAGCAAATTAATCCTATTTTGTTAGATTGGGTTTAATGCTGAATCACTGAAAACTCAAACTCTTCACAAAAGTGACAACAATATTGTGGTTTAATGCAAAGCACTTGACCTTTACTTGAAAGAAGGTAATATACATCCTGGAATTACAGATAATAAAGATACATTATGAGCAAAGTCATTTCACAATGAATATCATCTTTCTTTCGCATCAATTGAGGAGTGCAACATAATCTACAGTTGCTGTTAGGAAGAGAACAGTGAAAAGCACACCTTCTGTCAGCAATATTACTGTATGGTACACGGGAAAAAATGTCATCTATGCAGCAGTCCTCACTATAAACTGTAACCAAAGAAAAATAAAACAAGTTTCATTGTTGTAACTAAGTAACTGCAATCCATACATTATAAATAAATGTAACTGGAAGAAAACAAAACAAGAAGTACTACAAGCAATATTCCACAAATCCAGCGTGGCTGAAGTAACAAATGACCTTAAAATCCAAACCTTCCACTTTGGAGTGCAACCATAGCTTTTCCGAACTTTGGGAAGCTTTTAGGTGCATCATGCTGATGCACCTACAAGTCCACCCTCATGCTTTGAGTAAATCAAGTTAAAAACTGCCCTTAAAACTTGTTCTGTGAAACAAAAATGTGTCTAGAATTTTTCTCGTGGGAGAAGAAACACTTTTTAGAGGAGAATTCAGCATGAGGAAAACACAAGGCCTTAAAAAGTTAAGGGGGTTTATGTTCTTCTGCTCGTTTAAGACATCTTGAAGCAGACTCTCCAGCCAGCCTGGTTCTAATAACTCCTTCTGTTGAGGGGGAAGCTCAGACTGTACACACTATAAACAATATTTGTTTGCAATAAAAGGAAAATACACTATAGTAGTTGACAACTCAAAAAGTTAATGTGATGATGCAGACTGGTAATTGTTTAAATCTACAGCAAGTTGAAACAAGGGGAAGGGTTTTCAAACAGAGTACATGTTCTTGGTGGTGGAGCCGCTCTTACTGGACGTGTCGTCATGTGACTGGTAGCCAATCATGGCTTTTATAGGGATGTTCAAACGCTCTTTGTAAAGTTGCCTGTAGAGAGACAAGGAAAAGAAACTCACAGTCACCACCTAATGGTCGTAGGAATCCAGCACTATAACACCGGTCGCATAGAAATACAACTTTCAATGGGCTTCACTGAGATTTTATGTTAGACCAACATAAGGTGTGATATAATTATATTCCATCAACTTTTCGAAATTTTATTTAATAAAGATTTGAGACCCAAGGATCAGTTTCTTCCACATCACAATAATTGTGATGTTCTGTGACATAAAACATCAAAAAAGACAGAGGTTTGAGGTTGTAATGTCAGAAAACGTGAACAAGTCCAAAGGGTAGGAATATTTTTGCACAGTCCTGCATAATGGTGTGACTTTCTTTCTTACCCTATCGTCATGATGGCTTCCCTGTTTTGGCAGTTGCTTGTCCAGATGGATATTTTGTCGCCTTTAGGTCTGACGTTCACCACTGCTCCACATACCTCTTCACTTGCCTCATCAAATGACTCACCAACTAAACACAGGAGCTGTAAGGTTCAGCATGACAACGTGGGTCAATTCACCTTTTCCCAAACAAATCGTCCTATAAGATGACAGGGAATCGTTTTTGAGGAGAAAACAGCGGCGGTACCGTTTCCATCCAGTAGCGGTCCAGGTCGTTATGCCTCTGTTGTTTGTTGAGGGTCATCAGCCATCGACCCCCAAGCTTATTCCGATCATCTTCCCACATTGGCTTAATCCCATCCTGGCACAGATAATTACAATTATATTAGATACTACAGTGTGTTTCTTTCGGATGCATTCATATTTTGTCCATTGCATATATTCTTAAACTCAAGAGAACAGTCTCTAATTTGAAAAAGCTGATTTCAGTATGTATGAAAACCAGACTGTGGAAGTGAAATAATACCAATTTCAACATATTCAGAGAAATAAAACATTATCAGATGATAACAAGGAAGAAATGTCAGATTGTGGCCACCAAGTATTCATACAAATGAACAAAAAGGAAAAAGAAGAAGTAGATTTACCTTAAACAAGCAATAATCACAACCAAAGCCAAGTTTGCTTGGTTGCTGTATGTGGTTATATAATCTGCAACAAAGATCAGAAGAATTTTTAACACCAAACAACAAAACTCAGCAAAATCCAAACATAAATATCAAGCCTCTTTGGCTTTAAATCACAGTAAAATGATCAGCAACATCCTGCAGACACGGGAGCCAAATAAAGACTTTAAAACAGCCCTGCTGGTTTGTATGTGTTTGCATTTTGATGGAAGGTTTCATATATTCAGCATGAAAAATATATTATTACGGAAATATTCAATAGTATATTTGTAATATTCAGAAACAGTTCAAAGTACATTATTGAAATAAACATGAATAATTCCACATTGTATTTGCAGGAGATTGTATCATTTCATAAAAACGAAACTTACGCCCAAAAGTCTTCAACTGTGTCAAACTTGGAAATGAGACGCAAGTTCTCCGTCCAGCTTTTGCTCTTGTCATTTTTGAAATACCACAGGGCCCATCTGAAAAAGGAAGCAATTTTAGGTTCACATGGCAATTTATTGCTTCTCTCACAAAGGAAATACCTCTTATCTAATATTATGAGCCAAATTGGTCTAAAGAGCTTTATACTTCATATTGTTTGACCTCAGTGCACAGCAGAAACAACGGCTTTTCACAAAAGCACACATCGACACAGAAAACCATCGGCAGCACTAGAAACGCAGCCTTTGTGTACAATGGGAGCATTTATTCTTTCATATGTTCCCAGGAGGGGCGGGGCCGGCCGGGAGAGGGCCGAGGGCAGACAGGGGACACCAGGCGAACTCAGTGGCCCCAACACCTACAGCTGTTCCATTAAACCCAGCCATCAGCAGCGTAAAACCCAGTCATACTGTGTAGTAAGGCTGGGCCAGGGCCGTGCAGAGACCTTTGGAGGGGCAGGGGCTCAAAGTTAAAAAAAAGTCACATTGAACAAGATCTGAAAACACCGTACAACATAGCAACAACCCCTATTAATCAAGAATTTAATTGTATCCTACTATATCACTGCCATCATGTGGGGACAATGCAAAGGAAATGTAGTATATTTTCCTTGATAGGTATAAAGTTGTTGTTTCTGCTGCTGACAGTCCTGGAGGACTGAGTTGATCTGAGACTGTAGCTGTTAAACAGACCAGAGGAGAGAAGGTCGCTGGTTATGACGTTATGAAATAAGCAAATTTGCTGCTATTTTACTAAATAAGCCCCAATATCTACTTAACCTCTACAACTTGGCTGCAGACTGATTTATAGATTATAAAAGCTCAAAGGGGTTAACTCTATAATTGTTTGACTTCTGTAAGAATTGTAAGAGTGGGTTATCAAGGCAAAGAAAACTCAGTAGCTGCTGGCAGGGGCCTCCAGAAATTCAGGGTCCCCTAGAAATGGTTTAATTGTAACAGACCATAGATCTAAACCTATTGGATTCATTTATAGAGATTGACAATGTTATTGAATTTTATTTAATGGATTCAGTTGAGAAAAATGATAAGCTTATGAACTGGAATTTGGAACTATCATCAAATATCAGTGAACAGGGTTGGGAAAGGGCTTGCATTAAAACTCACACAATGTCCATAAACAGCCGTCTTAGAATTCTACAATTTAAATGTCTAAAGCGTATCTATGTTACGCCTGTGCATTTAAATAAATACAATAATAACATCCCAGATCTTTGTGTAAAACGTAATTCTAAAGGGACTCTAATACACTGCATGTGGGAATGCAGACAAATCAAAGCATTTTGGACAGAGGTGAAAGATATAATTGAAAAAAATGATCTTAAAGCAAGTTTCCCTGGATCCTAAATTATTCCTGTTAGCTTTATACCCTGGGGAACATAACTTTAGCAAATCAGAACGTACTTTTATAGATATAAGCTCATTAGCTGCAAAAAAAATTATCGCTTTGGCTTAGAAAACTATCTATAGACCTAGAGCCATGCAGTGGTTAAAACAGATGTCGTCTAATTTTCCGCTAGAAAGAAAAACATATATTAGGAAATCCAAACGGTATCTTTTCGAGAGGATTTGGGGGCCCTTCATTAATTTTATGAAGGACTTAGACTTGACAGAGGGTTTGTTTGAGTTCTGATTTGCCGGAACCTGTGGTGTGCCATGTTGTATAGATGTGTACATTCATATCTGACCCATTTGTAATTTGCGTGAATACCCCAGTTTTTGAGAAGCTGTGTTTTTTTTGTTGTTTTTCTTTATTCTCTCTTTTTTCCCCCCTTTTTTCTTTTTCCTTTATGTCTTTGATTTTTATTTCTCCGAGTTGAGTAAAAATAATTACCGTCATGTAATAACTACAAAGAGAACCTGTTCAGATAATTACATGCTTGTATTTCCAAAGTGAAAAACCTTAATAAAAAATATATTGGTAAAAAAAAAATACACTGTATCACTTGGTTTAGTAGATCTGGTGCAGCCATACCAAATAAAAGCAATATAAAAAACAAAAACATATAATTCAGTCTGATAAAAAGAGACAAATTTATAAGCCTACCCGCGGCGTCGAATAACCACACGCCCAAGTAACACTACCACCGGAACGTTAATAATAATGCACCCCTGTATAAAAACACCACATCAGGACAAACTTATTAAGAGGATCAATTTAAAACAGTTTTCCTCCAAACCTGCCACAGCCAGCAAACAGCGTGGGCCCAACACACACCTGGTCACACACACAGGACATTGACACTTGGCCACCACCCTTCCAGCTTCCCTTTTATGGAGGCTCAGGCTGTGGAGGGAGCAACACCCAATGGTTCCACACAGTAAGCCTCCCAGGAATATGGTGGAAAGTGAGCTGGCTTTGCTGTTGCTTGGCAACATAGCATACATGACATTACTCCGCTAATGTAATCTGATGATGTCAAAGTGTTATGATGTCATAAAGGACAAGGCTTCTGTCCCTCAGGGACTCATAAGGGACAGATGCTTCGAATGTACAGCATTTGAATCAAACTTGCAGACGTCAAGTAGCAGCTCGGACATTGGTTTTACCATTTCGGATTTTACATTGCATTTTTCATCGTAGCTTTCCATTATCAGACAGTCAAAATGTCGGTAGTTACACCTCATTTGCTGAATGAAGACGAAATCAAACAAATGACTAGAGGTGAACTGGCTTTTGTGGTTCTGGACTGGTTACAAAGGATGAAAAAAATAGGTGGAATGCTAAGAAGGGAAGATGATTTAGAAAAAGAGTTGAAAGCAGCTCAGGAAGAAATTGGGGGTCTGAAAAAGGGTATTGTTTCTCTCACTGAACAGCGAGACTCGGTTCTCAATCAAAACAAAATCCTGAAAAGTCAGACTATCCCAAAGTTAAAACGAGAGATGAAGGAGTGGAGTGCCCACAGGAATCACTTGAGGACTGAGAATAAAAACTACCAAAAGAAAGTCAGAGAGCTTCAGACCTCTTTCAAAAACCTCAAGTGGGAATCAAAACGGCAGCTTGAAAGAGTTTTGGGAGAAAAAAACGCAGTGGTGTATCGAAGCACAACAGACCAGGCAACAATTGACAAGCTTCAAAATGAAGTGAAAAGACTTGAGTTTGAGCTAGCCCAAAAGATGAATGATATCGGCCTTATGAATAAGGAGATTAAACAGCTGAAAGATTGGTCCAGTCGTCTTCAGGGCAAAATAGACGATATGGAAAATCAGCTGGACAAGGCAGCGGTGGAAAAGAAAAATCTTCTAAAGAAACTTCCACAATCTCCAGCAGAGGATGTTAGAGTTAAAACTAAACAAGAGTTTATAGCAAAGCTGAAGTTTTGTGAACCTGTGTTAATTGATGAAAAACTGAGACGCAGGAGGTTAGTAAAGCATCTGATGAAAAAAGATTGCGAGATGTGTAAACTCTTGAAGAAACAGGCTGAGAGCCACTCCGAGCTCTCAGCCTTACAACGACAGCTAGCAGCCGTGAATGCAAAAAAAAGTTTTGACCGTACAGACTCAGACTGGAGAAAGCTGAAAGAAGAAATTCAATCCTTAAATGGCCAGATACAGGCACTAACTGAAACCAGGCAGAGAGATCAAGAGCAGACTAAAGTATTCACCAAAGAAATTGATAAGTGGAAAATGAAGTACTACAATGAGAAGCTGGAACACGAGAATTTAAAGAGCAAAGAGGCTAAGGTAGAAAATGATACTCCTGTGGAAACACCTAAAAGTGACAGCAAAGTTGAAACAGAAACTGAACAAATCAAATTTCTACCACTCATTGCTGAAAAGTCAGCTCGTCAAAGAACTTTGCCTCTGGGTCAAGGTAGGTTAGAGCCAGATTTTAAAGAAGACAAGCTCAAAACACAAGAAAAGTCAAATCAAGTAAAGCCAATCCCCCCCAGCACCAGGAAGCCCGAATTGTTATCATATACATCAGCAGGCAGAAAGCAATTTCTCCGGGAAACCAAGCAAAGAAAAGACAGCGGGCAACCAGGTAGAGCGCCACAATGAGAACAGAAAAGTTCCCTCATTAAGAGGTTAAAGGCAGCTGATCTGGGAACTCCTGGACCAAGAGGCTGGGGAGAAGGAATCAGTGCCTCCTTACTTACTTGTGATCTGAAGCGGATGGAGAAGCAAAAGAAGATGGATGGACAATTCAAATCATTAACTAATGATGTCCGCTTAGACTTATTTATTCTTGCAATTTGGGCATAACCATAATGCCCAAATTTTCCGTTTTAATCTAATCAACTTTACATTAATTCATCAATGACTTGTACTAACCTGTACAAAACTAAATGGATAGGTTTTCTCCGGGTACTCCGGTTTGTCCTATCTTGAGGAAAAAAGTGATTAGGTTAATTGGTGTCTTTTAATTTTACCTCTGTGTCTCACTCACTGACAGAGATACAAAGAATATGAACTTATCTAGTTCACATTCTTAATGTGTTTCTTTTTAGCACATACTCCTTATATCAGGGACGTGCAGAGACCTATGGAGGGGCAGGGGCTCAAATTTAAAAAAGGGGCACGTTGCACAAAAACTCTGTACAACATAGCAACAACCCATATGAATCAAGAATCT
Organism: Gambusia affinis; assembly: GCF_019740435.1. Classification (NCBI taxonomy): domain Eukaryota; kingdom Metazoa; phylum Chordata; class Actinopteri; order Cyprinodontiformes; family Poeciliidae; genus Gambusia; species Gambusia affinis. The sequence goes on from NC_057880.1 coordinate 14,032,783, forward strand.
AATTATATATCTATATATCTATAGATATAGATCTGCATAGATCTATATCTATATGGATATAGATCTACATAGATATCTATATATCTATATCTATAGATAGCTATAGATATATACATACCATGTTGGTGACCCCTGCTTTAGCCACTCAACCTTAGCTAGCTTTCCCAGCTAGCTAAGCAAAGTGAGTGCCATCAACTAACTCATACACTCACTCTTGGTCACAACAAGTGACTCAACAGGTTGTTGCTAGGTAACAACAAGTGACTCAACAGGTTGTTGCTAGGTAACAAGTGACTCAACAGGTTGTTGCTAGGTAACAACACATGACTCAACAGGTTGTTGCTAGGTAACAACAAGTGACTCAACAGGTTGTTGCTAGGTAACAACACGTGACTCAACAGGTTGTTGCTAGGTAACAGCAAGTGACTCAACAGGTTGTTGCTAGGTAACAACACGTGACTCAACAGGTTGTTGCTAGGTAACAGCAAGTGACTCAACAGGTTGTTGCTAGGTAACAGCAAGTGACTCAACACTTGCTGTTGAGTCACATACAACCTGTGACTCAACACTTGCTGTTACCTAGCAACAACCTGTTGAGTCACTTGTCGTTACCTATGTTACCTAGCAACAACCTGTTGAGTAACTTGCACAGTAGCTGTTTCAGGGTTTGCCACCATATCTCATTTAAAAAAAAAAAAAAAAACAAAAAAAAGAAAAAAAAAAAAAAAAAGGAAATTGTGGATAAAACACAGCTAAAAAAAAAACAAACAAGAAAGGTCATGTCATAGTTTGGCAGTATTTTCGATACTTAAAACAAAAAAACTACTCCATAGTTATAGATGTTGCCTGATGTCACTTTGGCTACATTTGTACTCCAACCTGAAATAACCCAATTCAGATTGTTTTGCCTTAATGCAACCTGTACCTGATCTCTTTATGACAGTCTGAACAATACAGAGCAGATTTTCTTCAATGCCAGAAAATCCGCATTTTGATTTTCTCCACTTTGTATTTCACAAATCTATAGTTTTTTTTATTTTTTATTTCTTTTAAGGCTTATTTAACTGCACCTATATTTGCATGTTCTTTTACTTCCCCCAAAAAACACATTTTCAGAAGCAAAATATGTTTTTCATATTTTCAAGCAGCTGGTAGTTTCAAGTAGTACCGTGTAAGAAAATCATGTAGCCACACTGAAATTTAAAGAGATTACTATGTCTCCTTATGTTGAAAAAGTGTCGCTAAACTTCATTGTGTGATTTAAAAGTGTATTAAAGGGACAAAAAAATAGAACAAGATGAAAGAAATTGCAAACAGGTCCACGTTCCTGAAGCTTGAATTACTAAAAGACACAATGTGTTTAGTCCCACCACAGAAACAGGAAAGTTTTACTCTTGCGTTGCTGTTTGCTCTGTAACATTCAGCAAATGTTTTTGCAATGTTCATCAAGAAGGATGCAGTTAATTAACCAACTCAGTTAAATAAGGAAGAAATGTATCCATTTGAACATGAAATGATCTCAGTAGAACAGTCACAGTTTGATTTTCAAAATCTTTTTCGAACATTCGCCTATTCAACTCAGTGTTTTTGATTCTCACCTGTTCTGCAATGGATGTTTGATATACTGCTCAGGATTTGCAACAACCTGACCATCAGCCTGTTGATCTTCAGTTTCAGCTGCTTTCTAAAGAGATAAACACACAAACATATCATACAGCTGCAGAGGAAGCAGAATACATTAATCTGAATGAATCCTAGTTTTGCAAACAAGAAAGGCACCAACACATTTTTAATCAGAGCTACAAAAAGTGAGTAAAACTTGCTAATACTATTTTTGATATCAATTCCGCCTTTAAATTCTGCCACCTTAATCAGTCACCTAGTCTAGATGTCCAACATGAAACCATGAGATGACTAACCAAGCTTCTCAAAGCACATTTGGCTTCTGATTCTCTGTTGTACAAGAGTATTTCTTAACCATAATCAGATTGTGTAAAATCTGAATTTCACTTTCGTGTCGTCCTTCACACAGAATAGAAAACCCTCGGAGGGCAGAGACAAGCTATACAGATACCAATAAAGACAACACCCCATCCTCCCCACAAATTAAATAATTCATTCCAGATGAATGACTAACCCACTATCTGCGTTCAACAAAATGGGGGGTTTGTGAATCCAAATCAGCACAGACTGAGCTGCAAGTGCATTTACATGATTTGATCACCATCGGCATTATGACCTTCTTTTAGAGATTTGATGTTTTGCCCATTGTCACTGTCAAACCTCACAGGACCAAGAGACTCATCACGTGATTTGAAACGTGGTTCTGAATGTTCAACAGTCCCACAGATTTCACACGACAGAGCGCCCAAGATGTTGCAAAACAGAACGGACAGACGGACTGTGTCGATGTTAATTTTGCAATATTAAAAAAGGAAGAATAAAAGTATTAGTAAGGGTACTAATCTAAAGTGTACCAGATCATTAAAGTTTATGTTTACTTCTATCCCTGTAGGAAACTACAGTAAGCGGTTGATAAACTGTTATTCTCATGACTTCAATATCTTAAGACATCAAGTGTACTAGTAAAATTGAAAAAGATTAGTAGTTATATGAGAGAAACAGTAAAAACCGGCTACATTCAAAATTAGAAAGATAGATTAGATAGTGGATGTTAGCTTTAAGTAAACATCTACATCTCGTTTCTACAGCACCACAGACAGCGCCATGAACATGTCCACTTGACACATCAGAACCAAGGCTGAAACCATGGATATGCATTAGCATAAACTCCAGTTAAAAATTTATGTCAATGATAAACTCAGAAACATACTGTGGCTGCTGCTGCTGGAGGGACGCAGAGAGATAATAGCAGGACAAAGACATTTTGATGATATTTTAAACATCAGTTAAATTATTTTTTTTTTAAAAGGCAGAAACTTGAGACATCTGCAAGGTTTTAATATCTGGATTATGGAAGACTTCTGCCATTCATAGGCCCTACACTGACAACATTATAATACATTTCAAGCTGTATTTTTGAAAGACACATTTGAACGTGAGTCACCAAATTAACGTTTATAACACCTACAGATCAAACAAATTCAATAAATGTCGTAATAAGTGCCAGAAAAATATAAAACCTTGGCTCACTTCACAACTAAGAGTTGCTAGCATTAGTTTTAGCAGGCGTGCTAGGCTAGTTAGAAGCTCGACACACACGTGTTTTTAGCGTCATAAACTGCATCAATAAATTAAAGGGAGCAAAATAAAAATGTTCCCGCCATGACCACCACTGTAATTTCAGTCTAATGTCGAGTTACAGCAAGCAAACCACTGGGTGAAGAATGAATGAACGACGCTCAGTCAATCAGTCCCTCCTTACCGACAAAGTCAGGCACATTGCACTGCATGCTAACGCTAATCCACGCCGATATTATTAATGCGAAACATTATCAATTACCCTAAATACAAGCGTCACATTCAGCGTGGAAACTTCAGAAATTAAATCCAACTACTAAAGCGGGGGCTCAACGAGCCTCTCCGCGCGCATCATTCGGTTATTTTCATTTGTGTCTCGTCTGTCTTACCGGCTCCGATGTCGCCATCTTGACTTGTAGAAACGATCTGCCCGTGCGACGCTTCAATCCGCTCTACGGAAGCCGCGCCGCTCCAGTTTGACTTGAGCGATCTAACGAAAGAATATAATCAATAATAATGTGATGAAATACAAAATTTCTTGGGGGGAACGACTTACGTGAGCCACCCCCCCCCCCCCCCAAAAAAAAAAAAAAAAAAAAACAAAACAACAACAACACAAAAAAAACGGTTTATACTTGGCGACAAAGGTCTCTCCATAGTGTTATGAACGCAAATTTTAATTTAATTCTGCCGATACGCAAACCTACAATAGAAAATTATTGATCTTTTTCACAATTTCGAAATAAAAGTGTGACTTAATGACGTATAATCTGGAAAATGTAACTTGAAATGTTTAAAATATAAATAACTGATGATTATTTCAGTTACTACAATTGATCATAAATCTACAATAGATGCCACCATTTAGAACCTCTCTTACCTAGATAGATAGTTTTATGTCCTGGATCTGTCTGTACTTGACTAAAAGCTCTTCACTGTAATGCAAAACTATTTTGAACCAGATGAACTTGGAGCCTGGTGCCTAGAGCTCAGTTCCCTCCTTGGTTATTACCCTTTGTCACATGTGGTTTAGTAAATTATCATACTTTCCACCGGGACTAACGTTGACATAAAGTCATGAGCAACTGTCATTATACATGTGATAAAACATTTTGTGTACATCACCTGACTTAAGATCCTTCCTAAGTTTTTGCTGTAGTGCCTACAATTAAAAACGATTTAACTGGCAAGTATATTACTTATCTCATGAAAGGACTGGTAATTTGCAAATTTTTTAGAAACCATTTAAAAAATTTCTTTGAGAGCCTTAAACGATCCTGCTCCAGTGTATATAAGAGAAATCTAAGTCTGAGACCATTTGTTGGTTTCATCTTAAGATCAGAGGAGACAGATTTAGTAAAAAATTGTCCCCTGGCTGACATACCCACTGACCGGAACGCTTTGTATCCCCATCTTCATAGCATGATTCTGTTAAATGTTTCAAAACCAGGTGAGGATACATTTATTAACAACGGGGAGATGCAAAGGTAGCAATGACCACCCCCTAAATTTTCTGCATTAGATTATTTATCCTTTTTGTGACTTTATAAAATTTTTATTTGACTATCTCCACTATGTGGCACTTTATCCTGTGAAAAGAACTTATTAAATAATTTGAAAGCCTTTCAATTACAGTGCCTTAAGACAGAAAAAAACATTGCTTCACACCATGAAGCAGTGTGTTGTGAAGTTGCCTTATACTACGTCTGCAAATGTGCATCCCTGAAATGTATTAAATCAACTTGAAGTCTATGGCTTCATGTGAACTTTCACAAACTGCGTAAAGAGATGATGACCTTTCTGTAAGTAAATTCCTCTAATAGTCTGTAACTTAGCAACTAAAAAAATATTTTTTCTTCTTAACTGGATAGATGACTAAATATCCAAAATAAATAGCATGTAAAGTTGTAGTCAAAACTGTATTTCAACACACTGGAACATATCAGTTAGCCATGTGTTGCTGAAGCTAGCATGCAAAACTGAAACAAAAACAAAGAGTAAATCATGATGAGGTCCAAAATATAAATATGACTTTATTTCACAATCCTGAACGAGATCAGCCATCCGTAAAAGGAATGCTAAATTTAGTCTCTTCTCAAGTCTAAACTGGATATACTTTTAGCAACATACAGTAATTCAGTTTTAAAATAAGCAAGATCACCCATTGTCTAAAACACCTTTATCAGTACAGTAAAAACAATGGTGGTTCACATACATATTTACAGTCTATCTAAATGCTGGTGCTCATTACAAAAATGTTTCATGTGGACAGAAAATGTCCGTTCAAAAGAAATAATAAAAAAAAAAATACAATTTTCATTTTATTGTGTGATGTTTAAAATTCAGTGGATCCCAAACAGTTTACATTCATTTATTTTTTGCATGTAGGTTCAGAATTTTTAAGAGCTGCTGGAGAAATCTTTAAATGTGGAAGACATTTAAACTGCAAATGAAAACTGCACAGGTATGCACCTTAAACTTGCACTTGAAAAACATATTAATGGTTCCGCCTGTTGTCCCCTGTCTGCCAATATTTGACAAAAGAAATGATACAGACAATGTTTGAACACGTCCAACAAGGACGAGTTCCAGAAAAGCACCATTATACAGTTTAGAACCAGTTTAAGTCAGTGTCTGCACTTTGATATCTTTTCTTTTAGCACCAAAACAAAGTTTGCCAAATATTTCAGATAAAAATGTAATGCCATCTGTCTTAGTGTGAATATGAGTGAAGAGTTGTGCTAAAGTTGCAATCATCTTAGTTCCTAAAAATAAAGAGCTTCTCTTTAATGGGTACAAAAAAATTCCCAGGAGCTACTCCCAGCCCCTTTATTGAGACCCTGTAAAAGGATATATGTAAACAAAGGTCTCCACAAGAGCTGGGCACTTGAACAAACATCTTAAGCAATTGTTTGAGTGCGACATGGTGTTCAAGTGGTTTTACAACAAGAGGGTGTTGTGTTGACATCTGACTCATTTATAGCATCTTGTAAGCTAGCACCAATAAAATATACAGTTAGATTTTGAAGTCCTATAATCACACTTGTCCCCTATGAAAGACGCCTCTTCCAAGAGTGGAATACCAGAACCGGCCCAAGGCATGAGCAATCTAAGATATGAGAGCAATTGATGCAAAAAAAAAAAAAAAAAAATACATACAATGCAGCCGTCCATTTTTACTGCCTTTAGCATTTTATATTAGCAATCTGAAGGGTTGGTACAGTTCATAACTAGTGAGGGCGAGTTCATTTCTTTTCAAAGATTCTGATCTTTTGGGTCGGCTCCCTCACTGCTTCCAAATGAGTCTCCACTAAGTATACCTCAGAGTCTTTTGTCTTTGCCTCATTTGTGTAATTATGAATATTTTGCCAAAAGTAAGGACAACCTCTCACCAATAAACTTAGCAAACCTCACAATCGGTCAACTGGGATTGTTACATTGTCTGTATGAATTATTTTTCTCTTCTTACAGTAGGATCTGTAAGCGCATCAGTAACTGTTGTACATGTGTCAAAATATGACTCAATCCAATATTGTGCACTGCTACACAGCTCAAATGCTCTGATTAATACAACTGTTGTGCTGAAGCAGGCTTTTTGGTAGTGGTTAAATTATACTTTGAGAGAAGGATTTGTTCAGATTTGATCTGCATGAAATTCAAGAAGTATAATCAAAAGCACAGTGATAAATTTTCTTAAAACTTTTTATCATCATTGAAATAAACGCAACAAAATACTGTGATAAAATATTACGTCCACATTACCAATCAAGCTAAAAATGATCTAATTTCACTGACCAGCTAACGTCTGTGTCCGTATTTAATTGTAGCTCTAGAAATTTTATTTTTTACAATGAAAGTGACTATTGTAAGAAAGAAATATAGGAAAATAATCTATGTAAAGTGATAAGCTATACAAAAGTGGTCGACCACGCTTAATGTAGTGTGAGAATCAAATCTAGCAAACTTACTGAAATTCTTGATAAGTTAACATTAGTTAAAACGTTAGCTCGAGTTCTCTCCCACGATCTGCTGCTATGAAGGATGCACATTCATTGGCCAGAAGCTAGGCTTTAGCTAACATGCAAATTTTGCCAGCTAACAATAGTAACAAAGGAACATTAGCAGAGCTACAAGGGTCCCCACATCTAAATAACTCTGTTTAGCACCTCAAACAGCCTTGGACCGGCTCCGGTCGAACTGAGAATCTAATCTCGATAGTTTCTTATGATTCATTACATTGGTGAGAACAGAATTTTATTAAATATGTGTACTCAAACTGAATAAAAAGCTAATTATTGCAGAAATACTGTAAAATAAAACATGGTTAATTTTTAACTGTCAAATTTACTGTCTAGTATCTCTGTCAGCACATACAATTCAGGCTTATGCCCTGCATTTCAAGTTAAGGGAAAGTGCTTCTTAATATGCCATTTATAGCTGTGAATTAAAGAAATAAAATATCTAAATGAAGAAAAAAGTAGATTTTTTTTAAACCACCAACAGAAGACGGAGGCAGTGAAAGGAAAACGCATAATGCTACATGTGACAATTTGTAGTAAATAAAATTAAGTGAAGTAACAAAATTGCTAAACCAAGGTTACAGTGAGAATGGCACCAAAGTACACTTCTACTGTACAATATAAAGCAGGGTATCATAGACATCTTGCAGTAAACAGGCTTATATCAGAAATTAAATAGAAATTGCTATGATCAGAATAAATAATCACATCTTTTTTGTTCTAAATCATGTGTATAAAACCAGTTTAAAAACATCTTGCTTCAAAGCACCATGTCTTTACATTAAAAACCAGCACCGAAACTCACAGTTAAAAAGTCAACAAACTTTGGTCCTTCCCATCACCAAAGATGGCAGGCTCTAAGAAGGACAAAGTTAGCAGACAATAGAAAAGTACAATAAAAAAAAAGCAACACGATGACGATGAGAATAGCCGTTTGAAGGTGATTGAGGTAAGGCAGAACCACGGTGTAGGAGTTTCGAGAGAGTCTGTTGAAACATGCCGACTAAGACCAGCGATTGTAAGGGCCCGTCACATGTGTAAGTGCATAAGGAGACACGGTGATAATGCCACCTGTCGGAGCAGTAAAAGCCTGCCGTGTCGGGACATTCATTACCCTTCTTGTCTCCTCTGTCTCCTTATCCTCGTCTTCCTCTCCCTCCCCATCCCCTGATGCTTTTTTGTTCATCCCCATACTCCCGCTTCCCTCCATCCTCAGTCTCTCCGCCTCCTCCTCCCGATCCCGCTCCCGCTTGGCCATCTTGGCGTCCCACATCGCCATCCCGTGGCCTGGCTCGTTCAGGGCTTTGTGCTGGTAGAAGACCAAGGAGATGCGAGTTGGGTGGCGGCGGTTTGGCTTGAGGATGGGGGTGGTGGCGTGCAGCTCGCGGCGCGCGCACTCAATCAGGATTGAGCCGTGTGACGGCGCCACAGCAACACCGCCAATGTCCTCGTCCAGGAAGTTGTGCTCGCTGTCGGACCACACCTCTTCCTGCTTCGCCTGTTGCGGTTCGAGCGGCGGGGCTTGTAAGGGGAGAGACTGGCCCGGAGGGAAGTCATGGCCCCTGACCTCTCCTGCAACACCTTCTGCAGCCCGGAGAAGTCCGTTGAGCCTGCTGAAGAGGCCCTCAGAGGTAGGTCTGGCAGAGAAAGAGGAGGGGGACAGTCTGTGCAGAGCGGAGCAGTGCATCTCGCTGGGCTCAGCTTTAAAGGGAAAGTCATTGTTGATGTCCTGTGGAGGTATAGGTTCTAGTAAAGGACCCTGCTCACCAGAAGGAGGAGTTAAACCACTCATAGTAGCACCAGCATTACGGTAGCCGACAGCTACGCCGTTATGCTTAAACTGAAGGTTTGACACGCTGTGGTGGTTGGAGGGGAGGACCTCCCGCTGCAAAGTGATCCCGGCCCCTGGAGAAGAGCAGCTGCTGATGCTGTGGCTGTAAGCAGCGGCTTGATTCCTCTCCGGTGTGGATCTGCCAACACTGGTGGGTCTCGGTGGTACTCCATAAGAGCTGTAGAAGCCTTGGGGCTCTTTTAGGGGAAAACAAATAACATGTTTTTGTATCACAGTTATAAAATAATTTCTGTGATTTTCTTATAAAAGCAAAAACGTTCAGATAATTAGATGTACCGTACTACCTTTATTGGGGGTTTCAGATTTGACTTTCCCAGGAGTGAGCGAAGACATCCCGAGCTTCTTCTCCATCTTCTCTGCCTGCGCCTTCAGTCGAGCTTCCTGTCTTATCTTACGAGCAGATTTCACAGGCTCAGCCAGCAGACGCACCTGAAAACAAATGGCCCCAATAAATACAAAAAAACCTTTAAACATAAATTTTCACAGTCAATTAATAATTTTTCCCCAGAATCTTAGTTGGATTTATTATGAGTTGGGAAAATTAACTGGTATGCCCAGCCCAAAGTCAGACTTCTCACTCTGAAAGTCATAGAAGTTTTCAAAAGTCTTGCATCAACAATACTAAGCTATAGTGTAAACACGTAAGAGTGTGTCTGAAGCCAATGTTGCATATAGCGCCTTAAACTCTAAACTGAATGAAGTGATGCTTACATGTGGAATGTGGAGCACAAAACAATTTTCATTTGTAATAAGGGAAAACCACATACATTTCCCTACTACTCCACAATTATCTGCAACTTTATGTTGTTCTGTCACATAAACTCCTCAAAAAATATATCTAATTATTTGCATGTTTGCAAACTGTGACAGGATATAAAAAGATTTAACGAGTTAAAGTATGACTGGAACCAAACATGGAGTGTTGACCATCAACCATTCTGCTTCTATTCACCACAAATCTGGATCAAGTTTCTAGAAAACTGCAAAACAGCTAAAACACTGAGTTCCTTTAACTGTACACTAAAACCCCACCTGTTTAGAATTGTTTTTGAACAATAATAAATTAAACATTGACCAATATATTTGAGGTGTATTGATGATTTTAATAAAGGCATTCATCAAAATGTGCTACTGGTCTTCTCAATTGTTGACTGTGTGGTGTCTTTTATCACTTTGTGTATTTGTGTTTTAATGATGTAAAGCACTTTGAACTGCCTTGTTGCTGAAATATGCTACCAAATGAACTTTTTCTCCCCCTAAACGTTGAGCAGAGCTTACCTCTCTGGGAAAGGAGGAGAGAACGTGCAAAGCTCCACTCCGGATCTTGGCCCACTGGCCTTCAGCCTGACCAAACTCGTCTTTGTCAGAGATCTTGTACAGTGGGAGCACATGAAGCTGTTCATCCTCAGGTATATTCCGCACCGCACGGTTATCTTCCTTTGTTAAAGTGCAAACCTGAAAAAGCACGCCGGGAAGAGGTCAAGAGTTTCATTCCTTTTCTGAAAAATATGACTGATTGTCTTCTAAGGCTTGAAATGATTGGTGTCAACTTGCATTACAGGACACCAGCTACTGTAAAAAAGTGAGCCCTTTTTTTCTTGTAATTTTTTTAACAAATACAGACCAGCGACACAATGAAAATTGGTTGTGATCCACCTATATAAAAGAACTTTCATGTTTTTGAATGCTTCAAACAAAATTCAAATCTAAATCAATTTGCGAATCCCAGGCAATATTTACAGACATTCCCTCTCCAATATGGTTGAGATTTGAGAAGAGGAATTAGCAAATATTTCAGTCTCCACTTGTCCAAAGCTGATGGAGACATCAGCCAAAAAAAACTGGCTATCCAAAGCTGCTTCTAGGAAGTAGTGATTTAGGGGCACTTAAAAAAATATACATGCCTCCCTTTCCAGATTTTTATTTGTTGAGAAAAACTGGAACCATGAGTCATTCTCCTTCCACTTTACAGATACACAGTAGTTTACATTGATCTATTACAAAAAAAATTACAAACAAAACACAATAAAGTTTGTGGCTTTAATTAGTCAAAAATTAAAAAAGTTCAAGAGATGTTAATACTTTTGTAAAGCGCAGCCGGCACTGCCCAGCAGTAACCAGCCTGGTAACAGTTCTGACTGAGTGCTTACCACGGTGCTGCCATTGTTCATGTTGCTGGTGTCTTTGTGAGCGTGAGCGCAGAAATCTACGCAAGCTGTGACCCCTGAAAAAGGACGACCCTCCATCCTGCCCAGCCGGCAAGCGTCCCCTGCATCCTCACACTCCACCTGTGAAAGGTAGAAGGAAAATCAGACATTTGAAAAGTGCTATCGGGGAAAAAACTGGGGGAGATTATAGGATTGCATGTAAACATTCTCTAATCCACTGATGACGGTTCAGAAGACATAAAATAAATGAATAAAAGTAACAGAGTCAGCAAAAGTTTCAAAATGACCCCAATTCTGGGGGTTCTGGTAGATATAATTCTACAGTTTCAATGTTTCATACCTGGTTCTGGAATGCCATAGGAGCCAGTTTTTTGTAGAGTGGAGCGAGATCAGTGGCCAAACTTTGAAGGTTGTTCTCAATCTTTGCCTCCTAAAAACAAACAAATTTAGGATTTGTTTCTTTGGTTGCTGAAAAATGACTTTTGTTTGATGCTTTCTTTTAATGTCTTCTAACGTAATACTCGACATTGGTCACTAGGGGGCAAAATGCTGGAAGACATTTAGTTTTAAAGGTGTACATTTATAGCAAATTAAACAGTGAAGTGTAATTTATTATATTGTAAAACAAATCAAACATACACCAATAACACAGACAACACATCATGACATCAAACAGGGGAGTGATGGTTTCTAGCAGTATTTAAGGAGTTATAATGGACTGCGAAACTGATGAAAACATCCTCTAACCTCCTCCCGGAGGTCTCCAAGCAGACGAAACTTGCGGGGCACTTTGCTGCGGGCAAACTTGCAGCCATTGAAGTACATGCTCCAGGAACACCCAAAGGAGAACGAGGCCCCGCAGGTGTCCGGGTCCAAACCCTGGCATGCACACGTGCGACTGCGGGGACAGAAAGGATTGATCAGAGATGGGACAGAAACGGTCGGGATGAAGTAGGTGAACAGGAAAACAGCGGATAAAAAAAGCAACACACTCTTCGTTGAGGGCGCAACGGCGACTGGTGGGGGAGCCGTATTTAAAGAGGGTCTCTGTGAGGTCTTGGTAAAGGTGGTCTGCCACCGCTCGAGGGATACCCTCCCACGCCAGGATGAGGATCACCAATACAGCCGTGTCGCAGTAGTGGCCCGGTCTTTTTCGGACCAAACACAGCAACTTCTCCTCTTCGCTCCCACGTCGGATCACCTGGTGGGTGGATCAGGATGTGACAAGTCAGATGGTGAGCAGAGACCGCACATACACACAAAATCATATTTCAAAAAGGAAGAACCTCTTTTTCTAAAACATACAACTGGCTTCAACATGTAATCAAGGTGAGAAAATGATGGCATTATAAGTGTTACAGCAATCACACACCCATTTAGCTATGGGACACCCCTGGGAGCTCTTGCCCTCTTTCCCAGTGTAAACAACGACTTCCACCCTCACTGCATTTCCTTTGGCACCATACCTGTGAGCAGAAAAACAAACATGTCATCCTCTGAATGTAACGTAGTAACAAAATGTAATCCTACAATCCATATCTTGAATATATGTCACTAATTCTATTTAAAAATATTTATTTTTTATTAACATAATTCCTAGAGCTTTTCCTTTTTTTCCAATTCTAGATATTTCTGATATTTATCTAAAGTCTTATCTTTAGATTTATCTAAAGATAAATCAACTTCAGCTCCACATTACTGAAGTTGACTTCCATTTCGGAAGTGAAGTAAATGAATATTTCACAGTTTTCTTGCTATCTGGAACAACTTAGATCAGCTCTGCTTCCATTTCTGTTAATCATTAACATTTGAAATCAGATTTAAATTATTCAACGCTACATGCAGATTTTTGAAGTACAGTTGCTGGCCGCAACTGTACTTCAAACAGTTTGTAACAGTTTAAAGAATATATGTTTCAAACTTTTTTTTTTGGCATTGAAAACAAACAGTTTATGAACCACATATTTCTGTCTAAACACCTAGTAAACAACTTGCAACTAAGATTTTAAGCAATTTAGAGGCCAAGAAAGGCAGTGACATGCGCCTATTTTTATTTTTGAACAAATATTAATTGGTCATGTTTTCAAAATAAAAATGCTGCTGCATTACTGGTCTGATGTGGCAAATCATAGAAAACAAATGCAACTTTATAATTGCAAAAAACACTGTATTTTTAAGAAGGTTCAATGTTTATCTTTTTTAAAATACAATATGGAATAATATTCAATATGCTTTGACTGAAATCAATAGCTTAAATGTAATGATCATATCCATTATTATGATCATTAGTAGTAGTAATATTGGTAATATAATATCTCAATATTAACAGATTTAAAATCTGGTTTCTATTAGTCAGAAAGTTAGTCAGCAGACTGAACCCACAATCCAATTTTAGTGCTAACAGTAACCTCACTTAGCATAAGCAAATAGGCAACTACTTGCAGAGAAGTAGTCATGTTATTTCCTTCTTGAAGTAAGGAATCTAAGACATCATTAAACAAGACAGAAATTCCTCTTTGTGCAGTTAAGAAATTCAAAAACTGACAACATTTTACACTCAGTGCTCTTCAGAGGTAATTATATCCCTGCTGATCATCTGAGTCTTTACTACCAAAGATAATTGATTTGGTTTTGATGGTAATTTCATTTCAAAACAGTATAACTAACTAAGAAATGTAATTACGGTTATATTAAAACCAGTAACCTTTTCATTCCTAGCACCTGGCTTCACATAGTTTCTATTTGTCACCACAGTAGCTCTCATCTGGGGGTCAGACCACATAAACCACACTTCATTAAACTGACACTTGTTAGATTAGTTTACACAACCTCTCCCTGCATCCCGACTCTATCGGCTACTATTAATTCTCTCAACCTGGTAATTATTTATTCTTGTTCCAGTAAGAACGTGCTGTAACGTGGACAGTGATGGAGCCAAGGACCTTTGAAACAAGCTGTCATCTAAACTTAATGTCCCCTGGTCTCAGCTTTACAGTTTCCTGTTTCAGCACGCTCTGTGTTTCTGTGTTTTGTGCACATGTTGTAGTGTGACACTTTGGGCAAGTGTTAAAATACCTTAACCAAACTTCCTTCTTACTCAGAGTAGCTGTGACATAGCCGTTTACTTCTTGTGACCAGGAGGTTCTCAAAGTGTGTTTTGTTAAAGCAAATCAATGTACCTGTTTTCCATCATTTCCCTTACGGCAGCAACGCTGGGTCCTGCCCCAAGGTGAGTGTAGTAAGGGCCTTCCTCCTTTTCAATAACTTGGTCTGTGGAAAAAACAGACACCGTATGGCTAAAGACACAAATTAAGGGCTGCAAAGCATTCAAAAGTGTTCAAGTGGATCCAAACATGGCAGAGAAACACAGTATTAATATGGACAAAGTGTAAATTGCAAAATTATTCATACCCCTTGAACTACAATAATATTGTTTATAAAACTGCAATCACAAAGCAACTGATAGGAAAACATATTCAGTAGGACATCATATATCAAGTGCCTTGCCCTCACACTCTGCTTGTCAAATATATTTGGCCTGTTGATTGGTCTTTAAATGCCTTTGTTTTTTATGTCAAATGTAAATTTTTAGTGGCTGAAATGCTTAACCTCACAGAGAATAGTGAGCAAATTAGAAAGACTGAAAAAGAAAGAGATGAGTCAGGAAATTGTGGGCAACAGCAATTGATACAGATATTGTCGTCATCTTGAGCATTTATGTCCTCTTACATTCTTAAACCTGTCTTATGTGATATACAAACATAAAGGCCGACATAAATTTGTTGTACTTCTTTGCCCACAACTTTAGTCTTCCTTTAATGAGCGTCATTATATTGTGAATGATATAAAGCAGAGCTAACTCACCCACGCACTGACAGGAAGGAAGATCTGCCAGCTTTTTGGAAGGTGTACTGAGCAGGTTCTTGATAGGGGTATCCAGGAAACTCATCGGAGACTCCAGAAAGTTGTCGACACCGTTCCTGGTTGGAGTGGACTCTGCAGGGTGAGCCCCGTCAGTCGCTGTGGATAGGACAGTGACAGATCCAGACGTCTCTAGCTTATAGTAGTTCTGTTGGCTTGGAGGAGGGGAATCAGGAGGCCCTGAGAAGCCGTTACTCAGAACATGGAACCCATTGACATTGCTGATAAAAGCTGGTTTTGCAGGGCTAGGGTTAGGATGAGTGCCATGCTGCAGCTCGCCAACAGGCTGCGCTACCTGAGATAAAACGTGGCTCTCTGCTGGTCCTGCAATAAAACCATTGCATTGATTGTGTTGGAGAGGCTGACCATTAGGAAGCGACCACTGGTGGTTTTCTCCAGCACCAGTGTGGTTCGTGGTTAACAGATTGTTGGGATTCTGAGACAGACTTGTATTGTGAATGTTACTTTGATGGATCAGTTGCCTCCTTCCTTCTTGAGTCTCAGCCAAGTATTTCTTCAAATCAATTTGAGCCAAAGGCAAAAAGAAATTGTTCTTGGGCTGACGACTTGATTTCCCATGCGGGAGACCATTCTGGCCTCGGCTCCTGTGAGGCGTCTCCCCACCCTGCGCAGTCCTACGACTCGCTCCCTCCTGTAATCCATCGCTTTTCCTCTTCCTGGGCTTGGATGGCGTAGTTTTGATCTTTTTTAAGGGAGGCTTTTTCTGACAGGGGCTTTGCTGGGATTTGTAGTTGTACTTTATAGCTGAAACAGGTGTTCCCTTAGGGGGGTTGTTGTTGGATTGCTGATTGTGCCGCGCCTGAATGATGAAGGCCAGATCCGCCAACTGAGCTGCCACTTCTTCCTCGTCCCTGTTCCTCGTCATTTTAATGACACACCTTTCCCTGTCCTCCACTAAACGCTCATGACCCCTGCTGGAGTCCTTATAGCTACCCTGTGAATGGATGACATAAGGAGCCTGACCCTGCCCTGTCCCCCTGCAGCTTGAGTGCATTTCTGCAACAGAAGGCTTTGTGTCAGAGCTCAGCCTTCTGGAGCACTGAATGACATTCCCCTGCCTGGCCACGGGAGGGCGTATCACTGAAGTCTGGTGTAGTGGTGAGCTGATGACCGAGACTTTGTTGTAGTGGATGGCTGATGCACGTTTAGCCGCTTGCTGTGCAGGATTTGTGTTGAAACCTGGGGAATTGGAGGAAATGGGGTGTTCACCGTTACTTTCAGCTTTAATGAAACCTGAGGGGCTTTGTGGTATTACCGCCAGTTGAGTCAAGGCCTCGATAGCAATAGCCTGATCAAAACTAAGGTTTCTCCTCTCCACCAAGGACTGCACACTGGGTAACAGGACACTTTGAGGAGGTTCACTTTTGATGGGTTGGGGAGTCCTTTGCAAATTAGCAGGAGTGCTTTTCTTCAACTCATCTTTTTCTGTTTTGACAAAGTGCAAATCTGGCGGTTCTGTCTTAATGGAACACAGAATGGAGGAACGTGTACCGAGAAGTTTCTCCTCTAATCCCTTCCTCTCCGTGACGGACAGGCAGACAACTGCTGCCAACATCGATAGAGGATCTTCGCATGTATCGTCATCTTGTCTAGTCAGCTGCGTGGTAGTCTGCTCAGTGATCCACAACCACGGCTCTTCCAGTTTGATCTTCTTTAGTGGAAGTGACACATCATCTGAAGACGCCTTTGGCCTGTTCTCTGAGCTGTCTTTTGGGATTGCGGCAATAATAGTCCTTTGAAGCTCTGATGCCATTGAAGTATTTTTACATGCTGATTTCAGATCAGACTGAGACCCGTTGGTCATATTAGCACCATTAGGCTTTGTAAGACTGCCATCAGAACCATTCTGATGAGTCACAGAAGAGCATATATGGCGGTGAAGTGCAGAATTGGTCAAATCCATCTCTGACTCTCTTTTAATAAGTGCTGGCTGTCCACCATGGTTGGTGAAGGACTGGACAATGACGGGAAATTGAGTGTGAGGTATGTGGCCATCTTCCTCCTCGCCCTCCTCCGCTGCCATATAGGTATCATCCATCTGTTCCTTGCCTTTGCCATTTACTGAGCTGATTTCAGGAGCCACCTGAGAAGCAGAGGAGAAACAAGAAGGAGAAAGCTGACTCAACAATCTCTGGCAGGATACAGTGATTTAGTCATGACACACAGAGCAACAGACCGCCTTCCAGTATGGGACAAGCATCAAAAAAGCTAAAATGCTGAGGCAAATGATGTGCATAGAAAGTTAATTGTAAAAGGCCGTGGTTAAGCACAGTGGTGGAAGGACTGCGCTGTGGGGATGCTTCTTTTCAGCAGAGACAGGCAAGCTGAAAGCTGAAGCTTGCCTGTAGTAAAATCTGTCATTAGCTGCAAAAGACTGGGGTGGAGGTTCCCATCAAAACCCTTCTGATGAGTGGGAATGTTAAAAACGTAGTCTGAATTTTAGTGTATCCAATCATATTGCTGTACTGGATTGGCTCAGTCATATCCAGACTTAGAGCCAGTCTTTACGTAGACTTGAAAACGGATGTTCTTGAAACTCCACAAAATATCTTGCTTGAGCTTGAACTATTTTACAACAAAAAATAGGCCAAAACATCAGTTTCTAGATGTGAAAAGCTGATACAGACATATAAATTACTCCAGATTTCCTGGGGTAATTTCAGGTTTTGAGATGAATGAACACTTTTGTGAACCTGGATATTTAAAAGCATTAGTCCACAGCTGAGGTATCCTGTAGAGTGCGGAGAGAGGTACCAACCCAGAGGTAGCCCAGAGCTAAGTAAACATTTTAGAATCACCCGCACTTTATGACATCTCTGCTATCTGAGGTTCACTGAGTTCATGTGTGCAGCCTGCATGTACATGTTGTGTTTGACGCTTCACACAGAGGTGTTTCCCTGAGCATGTCATAAAAAATGTGCAAATTTATGTAGTCATTCACACAGACTATGTCAGCCGATGTGCATACAGTCATATGAGTGGTGCAGTGCAGCTTTTCACATCATTCAAGACTATTGATGACAAAAAGTGTAACAATACTCCAAAGGTCCAAAGTACCATTGCACATTGATTGCCCCCAAAAGCCTAGGCAAACACACTCTCAACGTAATCTGTGACTACATGCAAACAATAATTTCCCCATCTTATAGAGCCTGTGGAGGTTTTGTGTTGTTCCAGATGTTATCTTAGGAACAAGGCAGACATATTTTTATTCTAAAAATGTGGATTAAATATTGTTGAGAATTTTGTACAAATATAAACATATTCTTGTTTTTCATTCTCTTGACCCAGCCCTGAGAATGTGACATGGCATGAAACAGCACATGCCTTTATAAGGCTCAGATTTGCGTCCTTCAGCAAGGTGAGTATGACTAAATATGCAGCAGGATACAAAGCTTTTTGAAAAGCACCAATAATGTGCTAAAACTAAGCTGCCGATAGAATTTATAACTTGAGGTTACAGTGCAATATCAAAAACTGTGTCGTACACATTTTGTAAGCCCCATGTTCACACTAATGAACTGGCTGGACAGCAGGGGTGCGCGGGTTATGTTCTTCATCACTTTTTACCTGGCATAAACTCTCATTAAACTCCACGGTCACTGATTTAGAACTGTGTGGAGAGGGAGATATGCACACCAGCCTTACAGTCTCTCAATGCAAACCACACGCCTTTGAACTAACAGAACAAATAGAAAACACATGCGCTGACCACATAATTATGTCTTTTATCAACATTTTTCCATCTGGGTCAAGTTGACTCTGATGCTCTATTACAGCTAAGGGGCGCATTTACTGTATTGCAGCGAATCCAAAAAGAAGTCAAACAGATTTTTTTAGCTATACATCAAGAACAGCACTATCATCTGAACAAAAAGCTGGCCTGCTGTAAGCAACTCAGAAATGTCCTGTTTGTGATGTACACAGTGTGTTTTGTTTTATGGAGGCATGTGGTGTACAAAGAATTGAGCCTTGTGATGTCCCACATGTGATCACGTCAGGGTCGCCATGCGTTCAGATGAATATTCACTGTAAAAGCTTACATTCACTGTAAATGGGCTTGAAGGCAATATTAATGTTAGACATTTAAAGATGAATTTCAATTGGTGGAGTTCACTTATTAAACCACATGCTGTCTTGGGGCAAAGAGACCTTTAGGCATAGAGCCCAAACTTTCTTAGAATTGAGTTTAGGGCTTTGGAAATCCATTCCAGAAGTCAATTTGGTCTTTTTAAAACATGCTTGGATCTATTTGTGGGAGTTTTTTTTCTTCTTGGAACATCTGTGTAAGTTTTAACAACATGACCCAAACTTTCCCCTCGGATGTAAGGAAATTGGTTCGGATGCTGAGAAACCACTAAAGATCCAATCTGTCATAAACTGGAAACTGCTTGACCACCGTTGTTGCTGGCATCAGCATTAAGAAGGTTGCTGACCAAAATATTTTTCACTTTGCTTCAAAATGGACAAATTTAAGTGCAGATGAAGTTTTAGTGTCTGTTTTTTTTTTACATATATAAGTCATACATAAACAGACTAAGAAATAAAATTGTCCTAATTGGTCTGCAACACATTGAAACACATCTGACACCTTTCTTTCAGAAACAGCATTAACCTTTATTACAGTTTTAGCTGTAGCAGCTTGTCTGGTGGAGAGGGCCAGCTTTCACGCCTCCAGTGCATCAGTGAGTCTTGGCTGCCAATTCATCACAATTCCTTCCTTGGAAAACATTCAGACAGATACTGGCCATGGCTAACTAGGAAAACAACCAACAAGAGCTGCAGATTTACAGATGCTCTGACCCAATCATTAGCTCCATCACATTTTGGCCTCTGCCAAACTCACCCAACTCCTTATGTTTGGCCATTTGTTATTGTTTTTAACCTCAAATCTAAAGGCAAATGTTTACTTGTTGTCTCATATGGACATACGAGGACAT
Organism: Gambusia affinis; assembly: GCF_019740435.1. Classification (NCBI taxonomy): domain Eukaryota; kingdom Metazoa; phylum Chordata; class Actinopteri; order Cyprinodontiformes; family Poeciliidae; genus Gambusia; species Gambusia affinis. The sequence goes on from NC_057880.1 coordinate 14,052,905, forward strand.
ATAATTATTTCCTCATGATGAGGGATCATTAGGAATATTTACTTTACCTGTCAGTGGTTATGATGTTATGCCTGATCACTGTATGTTTCCCAGTAGTGGGTTTATCTCTACTAAATGTGTCTCTATATTAAAAGTGAACAATCAAAATTGCTTAGATTTTATTGGTTATGATTACAATAAAGATAGAACAAAGCACAACACTAATATTTGAAGTCAGGAAGGAGTGTCTACATCTATATTAGTAAGAGTGTCACAATAAGCAATAAATCAGTTAATCCCATGATAAATTAAAATGAGTTTGATAATTTCCATTACAATAATTTACATTTTCTACCTCATAATCAATTTCATTTATGATTTTAGTTGTGTGTGGTTCTTATTTCCATTTTTATATTATTATTCTTGGTCATTTTAGTTATTTTCTTTTTTTTTTTTTTTTTTTTTGGATATTTAAAATATCTCCCAGCACCAGTGTTGTGGCTTATTTACACAATTAAAAGTGGATTTATCTTTGAGAGGGTGAAGTTGTACTATTTTGACATTCTCATTGTGTTACTTGAAAATGCTTTCAAAACATTATTTTCATTACAACAATTTCTGGGACAATTGATTGGCCAGCAAAATTGCTGTAATGATAGGCCTATGTTTCTGTAATGATATATATATATATATTTTTTTTATTTTTGTTGGTTGATCAAATTCTCTTGCAGATAACATCAATTCCTGTTTAACAATCCTAAATTTGAAGAGAGTTTGTTGCTTTGAGGATGCCCAGGAAGAAAAAGGCACACAACAAGAAAAGAAGGAGGACGAGCTAGGGTGTCACAACTTGCTGTTTTCAATGACAAAGCAGCACTGGCTTTCTTCCAGCACTGCAGCAGACTCACACATGTCATAATGCATGCACATGCAAGAATTCACGCAAACCTTGTATAATCTTAAAACGACATCAAAGCAGAGCTGCTGTTTTTCGTTATGTTATATTAAGCTTTATGATTACAGAGAGCCAAATAGGGGATGCAAATGAGGAGTCATGTGTTCTCATTTAGCCACTGGGTCTCTGGAGGGAGAGTTGGATCTGTGATGTGTTAGAAATGTGTTTCTGTGCTGAGCTGCCTCAGGGTGTCTGAAGTAACTCTTACTCTGAAGTATCACTCTGTTTTTGAGAAGCAAACACAATCCTGTTAGATATTTTTATTAGCCCAAGCGTTGAGCCAGTCATACAGTAATTTCAATGGGCTAACATCAGCGGTCCCCTGTTTTGTAAATGGCAAATATCATTGTAATACAGGTCCATTAAATCATAAATATTAAAAGTGTGAAATATAATCAGCCATTGCATTGTTTTTCATAGTAATACATTATTTGATCCCAAAAAAGCTTTTATAGCCTCCTCTTGTAGAAGCAGGATGTGAGCACCATGTATCAATGATGGCACACAGATGTAAAAAGGACATGGAATTATTTCCAGGAATATTTTGTAACATTTCTAAACACAGTTCAGAACGCTGCTGTATAGCTCAAGGAGTGGTGGCTTCTAATATGTTTGGCCATTTGGGTGGTTGGCAGGGTGGCATTAGAAAGGGCGATGCTCAATCACCACATATAACTAATCTATCATGCAAGCTCTGAACATTTTGTATGGGGAATATGCACCCTAATGTGTTGCTTAAACCTCCCCTCTTTGCTTTGAACATGGAGATTAATTTACATTATCTCTGAGCGAGTGTACTGCATTTATTATCAACCTAGAATCTCAGATAATTTATTTTATTGTAATTGGTTGTGGAGTGATATTAGGCTAGCCTCAACCAGAGCAATGCAATGCTTTCTTTTACAGTAGATTTTACTGTATATCTGTTCGTTGTTAGCCCAATAAACCTTAAACAGTCGTAAACAGTCCACTCGCATATTTAGCAACAATTATTAGCTTCAGCTGAATCAGGTTTACTTTAGAGTCTGAGTCAACTTATATTTGTTTGTGTATTGCTATTTTAACTATTCCTCCATCAACTAAATGTGCAGCATCACCTTAAGGTGACATTTTAGGACTAAACAACATATTGTGGGGAACCTACCTATTGATGGACAGAGAGAGTGTGAGCAGTTTCGTTAATATAAAGTATGCTATTCTGGTGACAGTTGTTGGGGGCAACGTGACCATGCATGTCTTTTCATGTCAAAGTAACAAGAATGTAAAATTTTGAATTACAAGTTTGGTTACAACCAGTCATTTGATACTAGTATTTTAAAGGCAGACTGGTCTCTTCATAAAGCACTTTTTTATCCCTGTGTGGGTTCTCATGTTGTAAGTCTCCAATCTATTGCTTTCAGACAACATTTCTCCTGATGTACATCACCACGTAAATCTTCACTATAAACTTAAATACTACTTCTGTTTCTGATGGCCATCATCTTATGCACTGATATCAAATTGTGGTGTTACAAATAAATCTCTATTAACTTTCAGCTGTATTCTCAACTGTCTTCTGTTTGCTTTTGGAAATATTTCTCGGTGGAAATGAATGCAACTACTCGAGCTGCGAGCCAAAAACACAACTGAATATAAAAAGTTGTAAAAATGTTCATATCCTCCTTTTAAGGGAATAACTAATGCAGGCAAGAGCAGCTAAGGACGAGAGGCTCATGCACACAAATATGCATTTAGAGGCTTACCAAGCAACGAAAGCGTGACCACTTTGTGATTGCTAACAAGCCAGAGTGTCTCAAGAGAGTCATGTGTCTTTGAGCAGGTTTGCACGAGTTTGTTTTCATTTGCTAAAGAACAGCGTAAAGACAAATTCAACCAATTTACTGGGAAAAGCAAACATTTTAAATTCAAAAACTCACATTCAGCTGTCCTTGTCTTCCTTACTTTGTGGCTGTGCAGAGATCACATTGCAAAGCTGTCACTTTTCAACACTAAGAGTGAAACAATGAAAACGCATGCTTCCTTCCTGGCTTACAGCATAGTGTTTCATGTGCGTTTCTCTGAACACGTGAGAATTTCCTTCATTCATTCAGTGTTTCCTGTCTGGCTGAGCTGGGTGTCACATAGTCAAATACTCTACATAAGAACCCAAAAAAAAGCAACAAAGAGCCTTATTCAGGTGTCTAAAAACATCAGAGGGTTAGGAGATCTGCACTGAGGAAGTGTAAAATTATGCAGGTATGGCTGACATCAGTAACAAAAAGACATTCTCGACAAACCGCAAAGTAATAGCATTATTAGTACACCAGTCAAAGAAGTATGGCTTGCCAAGTTACAACGGTTGGCAATGTAAGCTTTAATTTATTGTATCTCGCTAAGTAGCTGAAAAGAGCACGTGCAAAAATACTGCTGATCACAACAATCCCATCGAGAAAAGAGGAAGCAAGGGGCGCTCTTCTGAAATTCAAGAGCCTATAAACATTTTTAAAAAAAAAATGGAAAAATTTCAAAACAGTTTGTGCTTAGATAATAAAACTTCCCCGGATAGCACAGAAAAAGTCCTGAGTGATTTAGCAGGAGTAAAAACAACACCAGCTTCCAAGCAGAATGCTGCTGTCAGCTGATCCCTGGGTGACAAAAACAGACATGAGCAGACGGCTCATCTGCAGCGAGACAAAGCGCCTCAGGGTGAGAAGCCCAAGCTGCTTTTACCTCATCTGTCTTCAGCAGAGAAAGCCCCTCAGGTTTAAGGTTGGATACTCCTAAAAGGTACCGGTGGCCATCTTGCTACGGCTTCCTCCAGATTCAACAAAAACGCTTGCTACAGTTGCCGTCCGTGGGGCAAACACCCGGGAGTCATGACTAAGGTGACCGTGAGCAGCTGTGACAAAGTGGGGCTACGGCAGTGTGATCGGACTCCCCTCGCTCCACACACACACATATAGACACGCACAAATATGGGATGCCTTTTGCAGATGCACACAGAGCATCATCAGCCAATGGGATGGGGACCTCAGAAGCTTGTAAATTATCTTCCATGCCTAGACTCTCCCTAAACAAAGGATCCCCTATGTGGGCTTTTACTCCAGCCCTACGCACGGAGACGGCAGGAAAGCTGTGGAGCGGACGCTGCTGGATCTGGATCACACAAAACCACTCGCAGCTGAAATATTGACCCTTGATTTTTTTGATGCTTGAGTTGTTACTTTTAGATTTGTTTCAAATCAGCTGACATCCCAAATCCTCCTTTCTGCTTATTTAGAGAGCTCATATTAACAATACAGGCAATCTAAAGGCATTTTACAAAATAAATAAATAAACAAAAGTACAAAAAAGTAAAGAAAAAAAAATTGCACACCTTGGAGAACAAAAATTACCAGACTTTACTTTCAACTCTGTCACATTTTTATGTGTAATGGCGACACACTGACATGGTTTTTTTTTTTTCTGGATAATATTTTTAAGTGTCAGTAACAGTTATGAATCTAATATAAATTGAAACAATTTTAATATTATTCCTAATAATGCCATTATAGCATAAGTTCCAAAGTGTCATCTGGCTTTATTAAACTCAAAAAAGTGGAAAAAAAATTGTTTGGTTTTTTTTGTGCCTGTTTTTCAATTTCAATCTCTGGCTGAATGATTCTAATATTTTCCTACCAAGACATATTCCTACCACTGCATATTAACTAAGCAAACTTTTAACTAGATGAAGAACTAGGTGTAACTTCATCACTTGAGATTATATAAAATAAACATTTGTTTTTGCTGTATGTAAAAAATGTCAACTAAATTAATACATTGCTACATTAGGTTTGTCCTCAACACACTAGGTAGTGGAAAACAATCAAAGAAAGACACTTTAAATATTCTTCGGCAAATTTACAACTTTTTTTAACATTTGCTGTTGAGTTAAACTTCACATATTTAAATTCTGGCTGGATCTAGAAGAATCAATAAAAATGTTGCAGGGGTAAAACTGGTGAAAAGATACTCCAGCTGAAATTTTTAGCTGTAAAACTTTACAAATGCTATTTTCTGTAGAATAAATCCTCTGCAGCATAAATCTTTTTCTCTCTAGACAAAATTTTATTCTACAGAGCATGAATCTTTTTCTGTGGACTTATTCTTTGCAGAAAAAGTCAGCATCACAACAGATGGTCTCCGTCGTTTTATACACTCATTGGATTTTTTTAGTGTGGGATCTGTAATGAAGAAGAAGTTAAGTCTGTTTTATCGGCTTGAAGCCAGTTTTACTTTCACTTGCTGCTTTTAAGTGATTCCATACAGAAAAATGTGCAGAAGATGTATCTTACAAACAGAGACACAATTTCCCCTTTATCTTTGTCATCGCCCTAAAGAATTCCCAGAGTAGAAGCTGCCGTTAAAGAAAAAAACACAGCTACAATAGGGTGAGCCAATCCCTCCTTTTCAACATGACGTTGAGGCCAAGAAGTTGGGGTCATGCCGGGACAAAGGAGCCTGAAGTGCAGTCAGAGCCAGCGCTCGTGGTTAACACTCCAGCAGCCAGACTCAGCCATGTGGAGGAAGAGATCGTGCTAGCTGAGCAGTAAAAGTTATATGACATTTGCAGTAAACACAGCAGATCATTTAATAATAACTTGACCAAAATGATACAAAATGTTTTTTGCACATTTTACTTATTACTGTTTATTTATTTCTGTTTTCTAACATTAGCAACATAGATTTGAACAATTAACTTCTGAAAAAGTGAGCGTTCTGCATTCCCTGTTGGACTGCTTTTGTCTTGGTCCTCAGTTGGTCGGTTATACTTCAACTTTTCAGACTCAACCTCCTGTACCACATGGCTGCACAGATGTGTGGTTTCATAGCAAACATTTTTTGAAACCGTATGCCAGTGAATACCATGGCAGCGAGATGACATGCAGGCAGCACAACTAGGTGAAATACTGTATGCCAAACTGACCCAAACATAAAAACAAGCACATCTGTAGAACAGTTTTAAGCACATATGCGTCCTGGAGGACACTTTTTCACCACAAAATAACTTTTTGTCCGTAATATCAGTGACAGAAATATACAGTAAAACAACAATTTTACAACTTTCCTTAATCGGAAGACTGATTCTGATCTTTTGAATCAGATTCAGAATTTACAATACTATCAAGACCAGAAGATCTTGAACACACATCAAAACCATGCTAAAGTATCAAATTCTGGGAAATACTGTAAGGCATGCTCTGTATTCATCCTATATATGTTAGTATCTTGTCAAAGAAACACGCGAGACACAAGATTCAGTGTTTAAGTTGAAGTCACAACACAAAGAAACAAGCAGCCAAAATCATAAATGAGATTATTACCTGCTTCTCTGTTAGTTAAAAATCTTAACGTCCCAATCAAAAACACATACTCCATGTTACTGCTTTCCTGGGGTTAATAATTACAGCAGTTACAACTGAACTCTGCTTTGACAGGTAGCCCAACAGGTTTGACATTGCGGACAAGTTGCACCAACCAAAATAACAACCCAAGCTTGTTTAAAATACACACCTACCAACTGTTCCCAAGCTGCTATTAGTCAACATGTGTTTCTCAGGCCTTTACACAATAACATCCGTACATTAAGTCATATTTTCCTTCAGGCTTCCAGACCCATTTGATTGTCTAAACAATCACCTAACTTTAAAAGTTGAACCAGTACTGCTTCAGTCCATAACAGCACAGTTTAAAACTTCCGCATATCTCAAAATTATGCGTCTTTAAAAAGGCTGAATGTCCTGTGCAAAATAGATGACAAAAAATGATGTCAAAAGATGAAGTTGAGTAAAAACTTTCAATACCACAGACCGATATTTCATTATGGCTTGCCTACTGTGATACCAAGCGCAACTCTGATTTAAAAAAGTCGATCACCTAATACATCAAAAGTATTTTTGGTATTCCTACAAAATTTAAACATGTTTGCACCTCATTCAGGCTGCAAGAGAACGAGGGACAGCAGGACTTCATGGAGATAACAGGAGGGATGAATAACATACAGAAAAGTTGATCTCCTTTATCTTTTAAGCTTTTCAACCTCTGCCTGCCTGTTGGAACATTTAGGAGAGTAGATAAGAAACTACATGTTTAAGTTATGTTAATGTAGGATGCCCTGTTATTCTAAACCCTAATGCATACTAATAAAAGACTGCAAAACATGTTTAAATAGTAAAATTAAATCAATCAGTCAATCAATCAATCGTCGTTTTATTTCGAACATGATAGAAGTACAAAATCACACAAATGAACAAGGAATGCAAAAGACATACTTTTGTACTACAATCATCTTAACATGCTCAAAATCCTTTTGCATGTTTTTACTGACAGCTTTTCTGACACCATGGCATGACATTACCTCTGCTAAAAGAGTGTATTTGGCAGGATAATTAGAAAAATATTTTCAAACTTTTTATTACGTTTTATATTGTTACACAGAAAATGCAATTTGAAGAAAAGAATTCTGGTGGCAGTTCAAAGCTTTTTTAGAAACTAGAAATGAAAAATCACACAGAAATCTCTGATCGGTACATCCTAGACTTATTTAAAAATGTTTTAAAATATGTATCTCTTTTCACTAAACTGCAAAACATGTTTAAAACTCAATAAGCACACAAGACACAGTTTGTCCAATTTGTTATGCAACAATAAATCAACTTGATCTCTTTAAGGCTTCCAGATATTTCTTCCCTTTAGTCAACAGCCAAGCTTGCATTAAGAATAAGAAATCTAGACATTAATCACAATAAGTTATGGTACACAAACATGGCAAGTGAAGCACAGAAAGTCATAAAGTGTCTCTGACACGAGTAGCAGCTGACCTGCTGGAAACCAGCCCAGCGGCAGGTCTAGGCCAAACGGGAATGTTCCCAAACTTGGTCATTATAGCCATTACTGTAGATTTTAATGTAAATGCGTCTCCCATTTTCATTGAAATACTTCATACTCAATTATGTGCCAATCTTTTGTTCTTTCTGTTTGTGTAAAACTATAAGTTTGAACCCCCTGAGTTCAGAGTCACATGCAGAAAAAGCAAGTATTAGAATCTGGGACAGGGATGTTTCTGTGTTTTTGTATGTTTATTGAAAATAAAATGAGTGCAGGCATCTACAGAAAAAAGGGAAAGCTTGGACCTGACATCATGCTGCTCATCACCTGCCCCCTCTCCACCAATCACATATATTTAAACACCTCTGTGTGCAGGTCAAAGGCCAAAAACCAACAAATTCAGAGAATAGCAAGTAAATCTTGAGTGAAAAAAATTGTAACCTTAAAATCAAAGTCTGTGTTACCGGTGATGAAGGACACATGATTGCATTTTCAGACTCAGACAGTGACTTAAAGCCCTCTCTGTGACTTTCTGAAAATTCCTTTACATGCTCTCCTCTTTGTCTACAAACACACCCACAGCACATAAAAAACAGAACAGACAAACGGACTTCCTGTCTGAATAGCTCAGTGCCCAGGAGTGGGGCTATTTTAGGGATAGACAGCATTCTTGGTCTTAGTTCCATCTCACGAGACTGTATGATATAACTACAATATGATTTTTGAAATGGAATATGCAACACTCAACACCACACCCTCAGCCCACACTGTAGGAGCCAACAGCATAAAGAGGACATCAGGTCACTTTCTCCACAACAATCTGTCCAAAAGATTAGGGGAGTGGTTCAAGATGTGCCCAGATCAACCATATGTGCAGGTTGCATGGAATGTGACTGAATCTTTAGGACAGTCTGAGTTATTTTCAACCCAACAAAAAAAGGAATTTTGTCTCAAGACTGGTGAGATATCATCAACCAAACTGTAAGATGTGATAAGCCACAAACAGTCATGAGTAGCTACTGGTGTTAAGGCGTTTTAGTGCTGACGTTTTAAATGTACATGAAGGGTTTTTACACCAGACTGCTGCTAAAGCTATGCTGATGCAACAGCAAACACCAATTCTATTAATTTCCACTGGTGAAATACCCATGTATCCTGCTTTTAACCCTTTCCACAACTTTATTTGTGTTCGGTTTGTTGCGTAGCTTGGTCTCAATAATGCTTTCTGCTCTCCAACAAACCTTTGGGTTCTTCTATAGCAGTGACTGGAGGTGGGCTTACAACATTCAAGTTAGTTCCTTTTTTGTAAACAAATAGAGAGGAAAAATCCATGCACAAAATATACATAAACACTCAGTTTTAACTCTAATGTAATAACAGATTAGGACTAGAATAACACAAGCCAACCATCTTTAATCCTTCAAAATCGCCATAGCTACTCTGAGATAGAAGTTTAACTTACAGCTGTAGTTTCAACCCCTATTGTCAACAGTTAACTGCTTTATTATGGCCCAGTGGTGTTAATAAGTACTATTTTAAATGCAGTTATAAACTCTATGCAATGCTTCCAGGTTACAACAATCCAAAACCCAATAGAGGTAATGTAAAGTTATGTGAAGAACATTCACAATGCTTAAAACAACCTTTAACAACTAATCTGCTTGTTGTAAGCTCTGTTTAAAGTGGATTAAGGATAACAACGATGATGTGTAGTCTGACAGTGTCCTGATGCTCTGCAGAAACTCAGATTACATTAGAGCAAGGATCAAATGTTTACTAGAAGTTTATGGGCTCCCTGCCTGTGCAAAACAAAACCAGTAATTTTATACAACCAGTGAGAACCATCTCTAGCACCGGCTCTGTTAAGGTCTAGAATCATTATAGTGAAAAAATAAAATAAAATAATTCATCCTTAATTTTGATTTTGGTGGATTTGCATTGGTGTTTCAATGAGTGCAAGCTAAAATGCCAAATCTAATTGAAGCTATTTAAAACTTCTTTGCCTTTCTCCAAACACTCATGGTTGTGGTTATAGTTAATGTTCACAGTAGGGGTTAGGAGTATCACTCTGTGCTTTCTTGTGCCACACACAAATAGAAACAGTTTCTCTACTAAATGAATTTAATTGATGGGAAAAACAGCTTAAGGTCTTGCTTGGTGCACTTTGGTATGCTTAGCATTAGCATCTTAATTCACTGAAAAAGATTTTTAAAAACACCACTGAATAAAATAAAAAATAAAAAAAATTGTGTCTTAACCAATTGTTTGGTATTGTCGGGTATTATTGTTGAAATTCCTTAGCAAACAATAAGAAATAATACTTTTCTGATGTTGGCTGAAGTTTTATATAGTCAAAGTGAGTAAAACACATCTGTTTGCATGAACTAAGTCAGTGACAATTAATCTATTGGCTAATTGAATTGGAATTTTTAACGTCGGGCTCTCAATACTTACAACTAATGAACTAATGAACAAGAGATACTAATAAGCTTTGAATATGATTTGGTCAAAATATGCTTTGGATGCAAAGTTAAAATTTGTTGTAATTCCAAAGTGAATACAGTCAATATGGGAAAGAGCCAAGAGGAACTGCATAATATATTAACTTGCAGTCTTGAACATATGCAACATGTCATATTACATTCACTCCAACTTTTGCTAGTTATCAAACAATGCACTAAAGTACAAGTTAATATTAAAATTAGTAAAATATTTTCTGTTTATCGAAACCTGTCGGATAGCATTGAGTCACTCAGTTACAGTAATTAGTCCTCATGTGGATAGTGTCATTATGTCATTGACTTTGCAGCAAGCCGTCATATTGAGCATGCATGTAGCAGTGTACCAGTGGAGAGAAAAAAACTCCCCTTAAACAAGAAGAAATCTCCAGCAGAACCAGAACCCGACTCATAATTAGACTGACTTTACCAGACTGAAAGCAAAGGTCATGGACAGGAAAGTCTCAGTCTTTGTTACTTTTTTGGGTAGGAATTAAAAAATAAAAACTGAGTTAAAAAGTTTGATTTTATTCCACGTTTTCCTCTTATTGACAAAGAATTAAACATGTCTGGCAAGATTCCTCCTGTTCATTGTGCTAGGCATTTTTAGAAAAATTAAAAATAAACAAAGCTACATAGTTTTAAGAGCAGCCATGCTCAAACTATTCTTCTTTTGTGTTTCTCTCGAGTAATGATTGCTGACATTACTGTAGCCTCCTAACCTAACAACATTTCATCTTTATATTTTAATTCCTGCCTAAAATGCTCCTTTGACCATTTTGAAGTAGTGTCTGTATCTCCTGTTTAATAATGAAAGACCATTAAAGCACAGTAACAGATCTAAAAGCTAAACTCTGAAGTGTTACTGTTATTGAATTGATGTACCTTAAAAAGGGTTAACAGAGAAAAAGTTATGTGTAAATTCACATAAACACTGAGCAGGATGGATCCCTCAGATCCTCCTACAATCACGAAGAAAATGTTTACCCATTTAACTGCTTTGGAAACATGCTGAATAAGCGTGTAGGATGTATGACCGTGAATGAATGAGTTTATGAACTGCGACGAATACACACGTGCGGTCATGCATGCAAATCCACATGTGTGGAGAACATGAAAGAGAGACTGCAGTCCCTGACAGACTGAGCTGAGAGATAAAATGGATACATAGGGAAAAAAACCCATCAAGGTTATATATTTTTTTTATAAATTTGAGGATGGCATATTTGCAAAGAAATTACACCAAAATAGCACAATAAGGATGCAAAATGATCTATTTGTATTTCAGGCTGCAGGTTGAAAATGTTTTGTTAAGTTCTGCGGGTTTTCCAATAGGAGGCCATTTAGCCTCCTAAATGCCACTCAAATCCTTGGCAGGATTTGAGTGGCATTTCTTTTTAGAGGGCAAAGTCAGGATTTCTTTTCACCCAGAGAAACCAAGTGGCACGACTTCAAAGCTTATCTAGGGACTTCAAAGCTCTCAACATCCAGGACCCGACAGAGACTCACAGTGACATAGGGGTAAGATAATATAATCAAAGTTGAACAAATATTGTACACAACTTAGAAATAAGGCAGTAAGATAAACACTAACATGGCTATTTTAAAACTCAGGTGAAGGTGCATTGAGCAGAGCAGGAACAGAAAACTAAAACTTTCTCACATTTAACGCAGTAAAACTTCATACGTCCATCTATCTTAATTTTGTTTTGACTGAACTATCAATCAAGTTTACTTGTATAGCACATTTCAGAAACAAGGCAGTTCAAAGTGCTTTTCATCACAAAAACAGTCATAGAATACACAGTCAATAACTGAAACACCACCATGTTTCACCAAAGGGTTTGTGAGTTGAGCAGTGGTAGTTTTCTGTCACAAATAACGTTATGAATGTCCTCTGCAAGACATTTATGGCACATGATATGTCCTATACATGTTGTTCAACTTTACAATAACTCATTACTTTGACAATGTATGATGCATGTAGTATAATGTTAAGGGGGTATGAAAAGATTTTCAAGGCGTTGTAGGTATTTTGACATAACACAAGGGACAAATAGTGAATTATCCATTGTCTGCTGTTTACAGAATTAATTTGAATTCAATCAACTTGGAGAAATTTACAAAAAAGAGTTTCTGTGCTCAAGAAGAGATGTAGTCAAACTGCAAAGTATGCTAAATGAATTTTGACATCTTAAGTAGTCTATGTTAAAATATTGGCAGCGTCTCTAATATATAATTCACAAATTTCCACTAGTTGGCAGCTGGTTTACAGCCTTAAAGCCACAGTTGCACATCTACGGGTTATCTCCACTAATCCTCAGTATGACCCTGAGAATAATGCATCTGACAATCATGGCAGGTCAAATGTCAGCAAGCAGACACAGAGGTTGCCATGGGAACTGCAAGGACTCCAGACCTTTGCTACTATCTATTAAAAGAGCGGTAAGAGTGCTTCAGAGCAACCAGGACAAGCAGCTCTTACTTTGCATTATGCTTTTGCTATTTGGGAACAATAAGTAAGTTGATGTAAGGGGGGTCTGCACTGTAAGAAGGTAAAAAATATTTGCTATAGTACAAATACACACCTGTGCGTAAGGATAACCTTCAATTACAGATGCAACTTTAAATACCTGTTGCAAACCTGAGTGCAGCAGAGTGCATGTTCTCGCAATAAGAGCCTCCAGACAAGAGTGTTTTCCTGATACACCTGATATCTCTGCTGGACCACTCCTCTAGCTATAATGCACCACTGCAACAAGAGTAGGAGGGTAGAAACTGTGACAGATAAGTGGCTTTGCAAGAGAGGCTGAACGGAGCTTTCAGGTTGAGGCATCCAAGTTATGTTTTTAAATGTAACCTGGAGGATGAAATATTTTTTTCTAAAACAAATTCATTTATATATAATCAATTCACAAAAAAAATGGAAATACAATCAAGGGTAAACATTTTGATTATCATAGTAATTTACACTTTCCATTAAATATGAGAAGCAAGTGAACAAAAAAACAAAATAAATAGAAAATGTAATTTTTGAGAGAGCTGACTGTGAGTCTGTACAAACTGAGTCAGCTTAAGTAGCCTACAGCTCCAAACATGTCAGGACTGTTTTACTCAGATACGCAAACAGCAGCCTTTGGTACTCTGGGACTTGAAGTATCTTGTTTCTATAAGTGTGGAAATGTGTGTTTAGGGACGAATCCTATTCTTGTCCTTGCCGATAAAAAGACAAGTCCACCAATGAGGATCAAAGTAAAAGATAAAAAGATATTTACAAAAAAGAAAAATATTTTCCCTCAATAAAGAATTTTCTAGTAAGCCACACTCTTCACTCTGAGATCTAAATTGTGTTTTGCAAGTATTTTGAGCCTGCATTTAATATTTCATGACCGGGTAGCAAAGCTATACAATGGTAAAACCAGTAACAGGATCTACATGCCCCTACATGAAGTCTTCTTTGGCCTCTGCACTTTATGAAGCTTGAAACATTCACTGGAAGGGTGTGTGAGCTTGATGAGCAGGACTGGCCGGTGAGTAAGTAGGCACATTTACTTACACTAACGCACCTTAAATGAACTCACATACACAAGGTAGCTGTAAAGGCGCACAGTTAACCTTGCACGACCTGCTTTCTGAGTAGGATTTGGTGAAAGATGGGAGTTTGAGATCAGTTCAACAGCATGCAGACGGAGAGGGAAGCTGGCAGCTCTCGAAGCAGGCTCCACCCCTGCAGAAGTGCAGAACCAAACAACAACCAGTTTTAAGGCCACAGACACAGATCTTCCTGTGTGTAAACACAGGCTAACGTGATGTCAGTCAGGGCAAAACAACAGCCGGCTGTGCAGCCTGAATCAGACTGGATCAGCAGTTCAGCGTGACTCTGTGTGAGGGCCCTTCAACAGCAACATGCACACTAACACCACTGCATGAATGTGCTGTATTAAAAGTCACAACCAGATTAGTGTGTCACTGAATCAGTAGATTACTCACACAAAACTGATCCACAATTCAGAGCAATCCATAGAATATGTCAGCAAATCTCAGGATCACCATTCCTTCCAAAACCCCTGTCTTACTCTTACAGCATGGATAAAGGTCCCCACAAACAAAAAAGGTAGCAGTTATATGACCAGCCCTAATCTGCTACTGTCACGGCTACAACTCTTATGACTCAGTAGGTCCACGTGTACACGCTTGTATACAGCTTACACGTGGATTTTCACACTCAAACACACCTCTTAGAGACACACAGACAATGAACTGTGCATATACTCGTTTAGAGGTTAGTTACTCTGAGTTTCCAATAAGGTTTCGTTTGTAAGATTCTACGTGTATGCTGCGTTTTTACTAATTTATTTCTTTTCTGCTCTGTTGTTCTAAGGTTATTGAAAAAAAAAATATTGTGATCTCTCTCGGAAGCAGCAAAACAAGACTTATTAAGAATGAAAACAATAAATCTTGGACAATTTTGTTGCTCTTAAGGTAAAATTTGATAAATGAACCTAAAAAAATATATAACAAGCAAACACTGGACTTTAAATCTTTCTGTAACCAACAACAAGTTTTAACCAGTGAGGGAAAAAAAAGTCGTTATATCATAATTTTGTGGTGACAAGTGGCTATCAGTGATCTTGGATGCATTGTTGAGTGAGTGTCTTTTTGGTTTGTAACGCACCATCTGGACTGTTTGGGTTTTTGACTGACTGAATGATTGATGTGTTTTTCAGCCAACTCAACATCCTGAACTGGCACCGGGTTAGTCAGACAGAAAGAGAGACAGAGAACCTCAAAAGGTTTCGTCACTTTTGTGTATTAATCCACAAGAAAGGCGACAGTGGTGCAAGGAAAACGCAAATGATTTAAAACGCAACTAGTAATGTTTTTAATGTAGGCAGCGAGAAAGGAGACAGAGGTCAAAGAAATGACTGAAAATGAAAATGCTGCTGTGTTTAATATAGACAGTGTGATGCTGAGTTATTTACCTACAAATGCTTCCTTTCCTGGAAATCTCAGTCTTCTTTTCACAGTAAGTAGGCTGTGTCTTATTGCTAAGGCAGGTTAAGATGCCAAATAAAGTAATTTCTTCTGATCAACGAGAATGTAAAAGTAGTATTTACAGTCCCTATCACGTTAGTTATTTTGGTTAGTTAAGGAAAATATAGCTAAGTATTAACAACCTAAAAATGTAGGATCCTCCACTCTATTGGCCAAGATAGGTACTTTTGCTAAATTTCATTTACTTTTGAAGTCTGCAGTCGGATCTGAGACATCAAGCTGAACAGAACCCTTTTCTGGTTGCAGCTTGAAAATCCCTTCTGGAATTCTGGTTTTAGTCGACCTTCCTGTTTATTTTTACAGTTTCAAACTCTGACATTTTATGTTTAAACACAGTGTAAATTGGAGAAAGATGTTTATCTCATTTTCTTTTTTGTGATAAAACAAAACAAACAGAAAAGGTCCAACTGCTACTGTAATTCTGTTTTAGTATGACAGTAGAGTGGTACCTAAAATATTATATTTATTAAAGTATTACCATAAAGACTTTGATAGTCACCGCATTAGATGATGTCTACATGCCAATTCTTAGCTTAAGAATGATGTCAGAGAAAAACATTTCAGTCACAAATGTATGGACTTTGCTAGGACTTTAGCTAGAACTGTTTTGGTCAAATGACAAATTAGTTTTTTTTCTTTTTTCTCCATAAATCAGCAAAATGACTGATCCAGAGAAACAGAAACTTATTCTACAATAAGAGCAGATACATGTACATAACCTGGAAAACATACCAGGAAAACAAGGTAGGATTACTTGGCATGTAAGGTGTGAAATAAAGGGATAGAGGGAGAAATTGGCTTGTTTATGGGTAGGATATATATATCAGTGTGTGATTATGCCAGTGGAATTCAATGCTTCTCATATATCTTGAGGAGATCTGCATTAGGTACTTATTCAAACGATAACACACACATGACGTTCAGAGACATAGCAACCTACAACATGGAAGCAATGGCATTAAGAACTATATTCAGCAGTAAGAAGTAAAATAAGTCCTGCAGCAGATGGCCACAAAGCCCTGATCTCATCAAGTCTGTCAACCTTAAAAGCCTGAAACATCCGAGAGGCAGCCTAAATCCAAAACACAAATCCTGCTCATAAATTGAGTGTAGACTCACTTTAAGTTTGAATTCTTTCTATAATCTATCTACATCAGTTTTGAGTGGCTTTGTTTTCGGAGGCTTTATTATCTGTCCTCACACATTGCTGAA
Organism: Gambusia affinis; assembly: GCF_019740435.1. Lineage (NCBI taxonomy): Eukaryota > Metazoa > Chordata > Actinopteri > Cyprinodontiformes > Poeciliidae > Gambusia > Gambusia affinis. The sequence continues at coordinate 14,069,450 of NC_057880.1, forward strand.
AGTTACTCTCTTGACTGCAACACTGAGGACACACACAAACACACATTCACGTAGGCATGTGAAACAGGGTTGTACTTTAAACATGTGCTAAACTGCCGGCAGTCGTGTGCCAGTGGCTTCCCGTCCAACAGTCGGATCTCTATTCTCCAAACACACACACATATGCACAGGCAATACTTCCCCTTTCACTGACGAGCCATAACATTTATAACATTTAACAGGAAAACATCACAGCGCTCATCATCTGATAGCACCAACTGAGCATTTTTTTTTTTATCTGAAAGTGAAAGCTGTTTCAACTGTTTGTCTCTAGTAACTCTCAATCATCGCCGTTATCAGTGGGCAGGAAACCTCAGAGATCACAAGAATCGATGCCACAGGGCAGAAACCGATCAGCTGTTCGCAGAAGATTTGCGTAAATTCATTTTATTCCCAACATAAAATCCATTGTCTAGCAAACGTTTGTTTGCTAGTCAATGGTCTTGCAAACCATTGTCTGCAAACCAACGGGGTCACAAAGAATTCATATGTGTTACCTGTGCATCACGTTGACTGATTACAGATGAAGATCTTCTCCTCTTCAGCTCCACACACTTCCTAAGCTTGCAGATCTGGTGGCCAGTCCTGCGATTGAGGCAGCAGCTGCACTGGCCGCAGTTAATCTTCCTGAGGCATGGCTCGCACGCCCCACACCTGCTGCGCTTCTTCCTCTCTTTCCTTTCTGATGTCAGAGTTGGGCAGGCGAGCGAGCCCGTCCCCTCTGCCCCCCAGGATCCAGGCAGAGTGGAGAAGCTGGCATCGACGCACCCGGTCTCTGACTCGGTGTCGAAGGAAAACGAGGAACGAGTGCTTTCTGAGCAGCAGGACAAAGTGGAGCTGCTGTCTACGGAGGAAGTCGAGATCTTTGGCACAGGGTCATCCTCTGGCATTGCTGCCTGAGTGCCATCCACGACAAAGTTTGGTTCATGTTTTCCTGTGGGGGGTTTGGTGTTTGCCTCAGTAAGTAGCATAAAGGAGGGAAGGGACTTCTCTTTTTGTGCCTCTTTATATATTTCACCTTCGTCTTTGGTCTCTCCTGGTGTGCAAGCTTGCTTCTCTAACCCAGCAACAGGCGTTTCTCTTAATTCAGACTTCCCTAGACTTCTTGGCTGCAGAGAGTCCCGACAGATGATAACCGGAGTACTTCTAGTCACTATAACAGTCTGCACCTTCAGAGCAGCATCAGAGTTAGTTGAAGACCCTGCGAGTTGAGGCTTAGCACCATGAATGGTTGGTTGAAAATCTGTCTTTGCCTGGTTCACAACCTCCAGCTCACATAAATCTGAGGTGGAGAGAGCTTTGGTAGGATATGAGGTAGCTACGTTGGAGAATACAACCACAGGTGACTCTGACTGGGCCGTCAGTGGGTTCCAATGAGTTGGATCTGAGATTTGACATGTTGGAGTGTTGGTCTGGGTGTCTTTTTCCCAAATGTTTTCACTCTCACTACTTCCCAACTTCACAGTGATTTCTTCCTTCACTCTCATTGTCTCGTCTTGTCTCTCAACCTCCGTCTTTGCTTCCAAACTCTGAACATCTCTCTCTGTGACAACCAATGCCTTCTCATCTGTCCTACTCGCTTTCATGGCCAGCTCTTCACCCTCCTCTTGTTGGACAGCTCCCCCATCATCTTGCATACCACTGCTGTCAAGATGATCAAGCTCATTACCAAGGACAGATGAAGTGTCATTTTTCTCACTGCTGCCCTGTGCCCCCGGGGAACCACTGCCTGTTAATTCTGACGAGCCAGAGGTGTGATCTCCACTCCCATCACCTACCCGTCCATCACTGTCGCCACAAACTGTGACCTCAGTAGCTGGCTTCAAGTCCCCTTCACTGTTATTGCTGAAAGACTTTTCATCTTCAGTTATAAGGCTGTCACAGCTGTGCTGCACATCACCTCCACGTGTGTTAGTTTCAAGCGAGCTGCACTCTGTGGCATCGTCAGGCTCAAGACTTGACGCAGCTTCAACACAAGGCTCATGACACATTCTGGGGGGTTCTTTGTTGTCTGGTTTCTCATTTTTTCCATCAGGAGGAGAATTGTTGATTCTGATGCTTGAGGGTTTGTTACTTGCGTTTTGTTGCCGGGATGCAGCTCTTCTCCCACTGCTCCCCCTCCTGCTGTTTTTCCCTCCTGTGAACGCTTTCGGAGACTGGCCGGGAGCAACAGACACTTGCGTTCCCCTTTGGGACTTTCTCGGCCCGAGGGGGTTTTCGGGCACACTGCTCGACCGTCTAAGTCTAGTAGATCCCGTTACATTTCCGGCATGGCTACCTCTGCCAGGGGACCTCCTGAGATCCTTCCCGCTTCCACGTGGACTCCGGCCTGATTTGGCCTGGTTGCTTCTCGAAGTTGAGCGTGTGGATTCTGCTGGTGTTTTTTGTGTGTTACACGTTTGGCCCCTAGTGCTGGTCCCTCTCTGGGCTTTTTTTCTCTGAGCAGGTGTCTGTCTCCTGGCTGGCTTGGTAGGTGCAGGCATGGCTGAGGGTGTAAAGGAGAGGACCTTTGGCAGCCAGCATGGGAGCCAGGTAATTGTTTATTTCTTGCTCAGAAAAAATTAATTCTTAAAATCTTCTTCTATTATGATTTATCCTCGAATTGTAAATTATAATAAATGTTAGCTGGCAGTTGCAGAGCATCACCTATAAAAACAGAAGGAACAAACAAATAAAAATATAGCCACACAAAGTTTAAATGCTACAAAATTGAAATAACTTCTTACAGATCAGTTGTTTAAATCCAACTGTAGCCTATTTGTTTTTACTTTTGCCCCTCCTAAAATAGCCACTCGGATGTGCATGTGCCGAGGGGCTGACGTCAATATAGCCGTAAACAGAAAAAAAGACGAGAAATAATCAGACGAAGTCCACAAAACAAACATGGAGAGGCTTTAACATTTTAAAGGGCAGGCCCGTCGAGTAGAGAGGGCTCTGTCCGGAGGTCGGATCCTGTTTTCGTCTTCCTGGCTGGCGGAAGAGGGGGTTATTACTGTGTAAAAACCGCCCTCAGCGTCGCTCTTTATTATTATTTTGCACTTGACCGCTGTCATTTAAATAACACGAAGCACTGCGCGCCTGGAAACCTCGCTTTGCCAAAGCCCTTACTACTTTGACCCGAGTGGGTTTTTATTTACACGTTTACAGACCGAAATGCTTTACATACCGCAGAAAGAGAGAGAGAGGGAGAGACAGTTGCACTGCCTGGACCGCTAATAATACTGCGCTCCAGCGAGACGGCGAGACCTTGTATTGGTTTCCCTCCTCGGTAAATATAGACCGCTGCTAAGTTCAATCCTCTCCCGGGGGTGACACATGGACATGATACCAGTACCGACAAGCCGGGGACGGGCACCGAACAGAACCGACGCTTTTCCAGCCGTGCTACCGTGTAAAGTCTTTGCGGAGCACGACGCTACGTTGAAATGTAAATCCCTCTTCTGTCAATCCATTCAGGGCAGCCCCGCTCACTCTCCCTCCACCAGACGCAGCCCACGGTCTCTGAGCTGGCCGAGAGCTCTTTGTGAGGACTGGAAAACCCGAAATGGAGTACAGACACGTGAAGTGAACTCAGCAGGACTGTGTCAAAAGTAATCAGAACATCAAATAACCTCGCAAAGTTTTAGATTTTTTTTTTCTCATAATGTGTCAGTTTATGACACAACTAGTAAAAAGTTTTTTCTTTTTTTTTCTTGCGCTCCATAGTTTCAGCTTATCGTAGATACGTTGGAGTTTGTAGTTTAAATGTATAACAAAAATAAGTAAATAAAATACTGTACATTAAGTGCAAATTTACAGCATAAAAACTATTAAAGGACCGATATGTTTGTCCTATAGTAGTAGAACTGGATTGAGATGTAGTATTGTCATAAGGTCAGCAGACTCACAGTTCCAGCACATGTTTGCTAATTGCTGCTACAGCTAGTTTTGAGGAGCTTGGGGAGCTCTAAGGAGGAGATTTGTGAGATCAAGCGTTTAGGCACCCCAAATGGCTGCCATGAGATTCAAAGATTTCTCAAACATGTATGAAAGAATCAAAGCAACACTCCAGGTATGTTTTTGATGAAGAAATAATATTATAACATAATATATAGCACAAAAAGAGTTGATTTTACATAATACTCCCCCTTTAAACACTTATAGTTTCCTCAGATTCAAAGAATTATGCAACGGAGTAGAATGATGTATGAAATGTGCAGGGACATTTGTAAATTAATAATGACAATAAACTAAGAGAATTGAAAAACCTGTGCAACCAATACTGATGTAATATTATATGAGAAAAAACTCATATAATATTACATACATACATCCATCCATTATATCCTAATAAAACCAAGGATGTAAACACTTACTGAGTTTAAGTTTGCCGGGATCTATGATTGACAGATGTTTTGAGGAAGGAGCTGAGGTAATGTTCCTTTGTGCACTGATGATGCAGCAGTTTGTCAGCAAGAAGCTGTTAGAAGCTGTTACTTTGGTAACAGCTTCTTGCATGGGGTGGATGACATTGTTAGCCCTTCCTAATGAGTTTATCTAACTGCTTCCATTCAGTTTTAGATAAGCTGCTGCTCCAGCAGACAACACCATGACCAATGTGGCTACTGAGTCAACAAGGATTTTCAGGAGCGCCCCTGCACTCCAAAAGACATCAGTCCTTTCACTGGATGTTCTGTGTCAGTGTGGTGGGTTCTGTGCCTGCAACAATCCACCACCAGCTCAAGGAATGGTTGATTGGATTCTAGATTTTCACACCAGGTAAAAGGAAGGAGGAAATGACAGTTGCTCCCGTAAACATGTATCAATTCAGCACACCGAGAATGCTTTCTTAAAACCTAGTTATAAATAGGTTGCGTGGTCCTAAAATAATTTTTAGGGGAGCTTGCTGAAAGAGCCAGAATTATTGATACTCTAAAATTACGTCATATCAAGTCAGTGTTATTGATAATAGAGCACACAGTCAATAGGATATGATTAAAACTGGACCAAAAAAAATCCTCCACCTTGCTCAAGGTATCTGTCAGCTGCTGGAGTATGATTCATTCAATTGGTTAAAAAATGAATTTTAAAAAAGCTACTTTAAAAACGGAAGGGTGAAACATTGCTTTTGTTTTGATTTGAGTCACAGTTTTCTATATTTTTGTTACAAATACAAAAACCTGCTTACGAAAAATCGGATTTTATTACAAAGAATCAGAATTGTTGCACTATTTTGAAATAGTGTATTACAAAACCACAAGATATAGTTTCAAAATACTTGTTTTTTTTCTCATGTTTTTGATTGTCTTTGTTTTTTCATACAAAAGACTTCTCTATAAGCATTTTTTTCATAGCAATTATTCTGTGTAATTTCAAGTTTTATACTAAATAACTGTACAAAGCAGCAGCTCAAGTATTAAACAGATATCTAAGTATCTGGAATACATATCTTGAAAATTAGAAATTTAAAAATTGATAGATTTGTTATTGAATTTGTTCTGGGAAACACATTATTGTTTAAGTAGATATTTACATATGTGATCGTTTAAATAAAATAGCAATAAATACATTCAAAAGAAATAGTCAGTATTAATATTACTATGTCATTAAAGATACAGTTTGACTCTCCTAGAGCTCACACGGCTCTATGGTCCCTCCCATGTCCGCAACCGGAAACATCATTTTGCGTCAATATCCTGCGACTGTTTATGTCCGGTAGTCGTTAGTCTTAGGGCGAAGGGCACGGATGTTGTAACTCCTCATATTTTGAGCCACTATACCGTATCTCAGTCACACATTTGTCTTACGACGCAATCGTCACAAACCTTTCAGTAGCTCGTAGCAATCGTTATCCCTTAAGTCATTTTATCTCTACGGGTATAGGAGAAGATGGGGGAAAGCTGTGAAGGTGCAGGTTCTTGTTCCATTGAAAAACATAGTTAAACTTCACTATTGATGCTGCTTTGACCGATTGCTTTCCTGTTCACATTAGTTTGTAAGTATCTTTTTTTTAATTTTTATTGCAGCTGTCATTTAGTGTTGTCATTTAGTTGAAGCTTCGTGTGGGCGTGCATGCTAATGCACAGTGGTCTTGTACACATTTTCTATAACCAGTGTGACTGACCAAAGGTGAAAGCTGTTTTCACAGACCAAACAAAGATAAATGAAATATTTCAGGAAGATCTAGTTTCGCTTAAGTTCCAGTTAATATGTTGTGAAAAGTTTATTTCCGGATTAAGATAATTTTGCAGTTATGAGATGTGTTTTATGATTCGTCTAGATCCG